>NC_060911.1:14278711-14296211 GCF_014805685.1 Silurus meridionalis | reverse complement strand
CTTTTCATTCAGCTCCAGATACAAGCAGCAGCTGATCAGAGAGGGCAGAATCTGGAACCTGAACATTTAACACACCTGTCAGTCAATCATTGTGTGTGTGTGTACTCCTGCTGCATTGTCTCCCAAACCTCCACCAACACATTCCTCATAAATGTTCGGTTTTATCGGTTCTTCTCTGCAGGTAAACATTCTCATGCACACACTCTTTACTTTCTTCTGTTGTTCTGAGTTTATTGTGCAACTGGTTTCCTCGTTTTCCACACTGAAGCTCTTGGAATTTAAATTCACCTCAAAACACACACACACACACACACACACACACACACACACACACACACACACACACACACGTCCATTCTCCGTGTTATTTTTTTAATATGGGAGAAATAGGTAATTAAATATATTTTTAACCCTATACTGTGTTTCTGTTGAATAAACACGCAATATACATTTATTATTTGATATAATATAATATAATAATAATATACTTATATCATAAAATAAATAATATAATTATTTTTATTATTTTATATATATATATAAATTGTAAGGAGAGACTCTGCTCCACTGCACACACACTCCAGTGCTGAGTATTATAGTGAAAGCACTCTGCCATGCTAGAATTTATCATCTCAGTAACCTGGTATACACACACACACACACACACACACACAAACACACACACATGCACACACACACGCACACACACATACATATATATGTTTACAGGAAGACGATGGTCCATGCCCAGTCTCAGCTCTTAAAAGGTAAACAGTGAGCAGGTTTCCCACGCCATGCCTTTTATAGTCTGGTCCTCAGAGTGATGTTTACATGGTGGTATGGGCGGGGTTTCTTTAACAGCACCTCCAAACCCAAACAGAACCCTGGGAGTCATGAGAGCGCAGACACGGAGTGTGGACTAAGCCAGGTGTTAATCAGTGGCACCATATGGTCCTGAGCAGCACTTTAGAAAAGGTTTTTCTGTGTTGAAGATTTCAGATCATCTTCACTGATGGCACTGAGACTCCGCTCACTGAGAATCAGCGCTTTCAGGAACGGCAAGACGTCAACACGTGACATCAATGAACCCCACGTGTCAAAAACACACATTACCCAGCAGACACCTGAGTACCGGTATCATCAGGATGCAGAAATCAGTAAATACACACATATTTACATTATTACGTACACACACACTCAGGCCATGTCCACACTAATACATTTTTGTTTGAAAATGGCTATTTTTCTCTCCGTTTCTTCCTTCCGTCCACACTGAGACGGCGTTTTTAGTCGACGAAAACGTAGCTTTTTAAAAACGCTCTCCGAAGCGGATCAAGTTAAAAATGATGTTTTGGTGACTATGAGAAAATGGAGGCTTACGAAAAGGATGACACGTTTTAAAGAGCCTGAGAGTAAATAAAGCGTCGTAGTGATAAAGATTCGATCAACTGAGTATAAAAATTCTGACGTCTGAGATTCCTCATAATACTGCATGTGTGTGTGTGTGTGTGTGTGTGTGTGTGTGTGTGTGTGTGTGTGTGTGTGTTTGTTCCCTGTAATCGCTGCACGTGTCTGTTATTTCTCTTTTGCTCTCACTTCATCTTCAGGACAATATTATAATTATCAGAGGTTTTATATTTCGATGATGAAGAACATCTCTGAGGTTCATTGCCCCCCCTTCCCCCCGTTTCCCCTGTGTGATATAAAGCAGAGACAGGCTTTAGGCTTCTCCCAGCTCATAACTTAAACAAACCCACGCTTTAAAGAGCCTCTTTTTTCAGCAGGACAGTCGGAGTGTTTCGGGTTTTCTGAGATTATCAGCAGCTCACAGGAACATTCTGCATAAACCACATCCATCACACTGACACTGGGCCATTACAACTCTCCACCCACCTACATCATCATCCAACCTTCATTCAACGTTCATTCAAAATTCTCCCATCGCTCCCAACACTCTCTTTACTGACCCTCACAATATCCCCAAACCCCCACAATACCCCCTTAAACTCACCACAATACAGTACCCCAAACCCTGTCAATTTCCCCCAACCCCACAATACCTCCTTAAACTCACCACAATACAGTACCCCAAACCCTGTCAAGTTCCCCAAACCCCACAATACCCCTTAAACTCACCACAAAACAGTTCCCCAAACCCTGTCAAGTCCCTCCGAACCAGTACAATACCCCTAAACTCATGACAATACAATACGCTCAAACTCTTGTCAAGTTCCCCAAACCCCTACAATACCCCTAAACGCACCACAATACAGTACTCCCAAACGACGTCAATTTCCCCAAACCCCACAATACCTCCTAAAACTCACCACAATACAGTACCCCAAACCCTGTCAAGTTCCCCAAACCTTGTCAAGTTCCCCAAACCCCTACAATACCCCTAAATGCACCACAATACAGTACTCCCAAATGACATCAAGTTCCCCAAACCCCACAATACCCCTTAAACTCACCACAATACAGTACCCCAAACCCTGTTAAGTTCCCCAAACCCCACAATACTCGCTAAACTCACCACACACAGTTTCCCCAAACCCTGTAAAGTTCCCCAAACCCCACAATACCCCTTAAACTAACCACAACACAGTTCCCCAAACCCTGTCAAGTCCCCTAAACCAGTATAATACCCCCTAAACTCATGACAATACAATACGCTCAAACTCTTGCCAAGTTCCCTCAAACCCCTACAATACCCCCTAAACTCACCACAATACAGTACCCCCAAACCACGTCAAGGTACATCAAACCCCTACAATACCCCCTGAACAAACCACAATACCCATAAACCCCACAATTCCCCCTGAAACCTCCACAATACCCCCTGGACCCCTGTAATACCCCCTGAAGCTCCACAATGTGTGTGTGTGTGTGTGTGTGTGTGTGTGTGTGTGTGTGTGTGTGTGTGTGTGTGTGTGTGTGTGTGTGTGAATCATTTAACAGCTTCAATACTCCATAATGCCACATATAATCCCCTGTGCAGCCTGTGCAGACTGGAAGAAAAGATTTTAGAAATAATGAGATTTGATTTAAAAATAAATAAGTTAAGTAAATAAACACACACACACACACACACACACACACACACACACACACACACACACACACACACTTACATATAAAGTATAAAAGATGTAGAGAGAAATGGTGTGAAAGTGTGGAGTAATAAATAAATCTCTCTGCCTGCAGTGTGTAAACGATGACTCATGTAAAGGTTCTATTTATTTTTAGAGTCTCTGCTTTCTTTTAGACACTAACATTACAGCAAAGTGGAGTTTTATCAGCTGCTCCACAAACATTCTTTCCCACACTGAGACTGTACACAAATCATTATTCAGTCAAACACCACTGACTCATCACTGCTTCATCACCGTTTCATTACTGCTCCACCAGCAAATCCTCACTCATCACTGCTTCATCACTGCTTCATCACCATTTCATTACTGCTCCACCAGCAAACCCTCACACATCACTGCTTCATCACCATTTCATTACTGCTCCACCACCAAACCCTCACTCATCAATGCTTCATCACTGCTTCATCACCATTTCATTACATTTACATTTACATTTGCGGCATTTAGCAGACGCCCTTATCCAGAGCGACGTACAAACGTGCTTTAAATCTCTAGTAATGAATAAATCTACACTGGTACGCAAGATTACAAACTCAATATAACTAACTCGAATTCTACAAACGTTACTGCTCCACCACCTCACTCATCACTGCTTCATCACCATTTCATTACTGCTCCACCACCAAACCATCACTCATCACTGCTTCATCACCATTTCATTACTGCTCCACCACCAAACCATCACTCATCACTGCTTCATCACCATTTCATTACTGCTCCACCACCTCACTCATCACTGCTTCATCACCATTTCATTACTGCTCCACCACCTCACTCATCACTGCTTCATCACCATTTCATTACTGCTCCACCACCAAATCCTCACTCATCACTGCTTCATCACCGTTTCATTACTGCTCCACCACCAGTGCAATGTGAGATGTTGTCTCCTTCAGTTTAGATGTTTATGAAGCAGGTTGTAGATTTTGGTGATTATACAGGTTATGTGTGTAATGTGATCGCAGTACGATGTTGTAATGATTTTAAAGAGTTTAAAAAAAAAAAAAAAAAAAAAAGAATTCTACATGAATATAGATCACAGAGTTCGTGATTTTGGCGCCACCTGCTGGTTAGCTGTAGTCATTTCCATATTGATGACGTATAACCGGATTCTGGTTCATCACTTCCTGCTCCTCGCGCACTGGTCTCATGGTAACGTGTGTAAACAGAGAGGTTGTGTGATGAGGGCGAGATGTTTATCTGGGAACTGAATGATGAAGAAGCGGAAAGAACTGAAGTGAATGTTATGGAAAAACAGAGATGGATGTGTGATGTTCCTCAGAGCGTATCTTATGATCTTTACTGAGATTTATAGAGACTGTAATCTCACTGTGAGATTCAGAGCTGCAGCATGGCTCAGGAGGAGTTCTGCTCTACTCTGGCCTTCACCAAAAGTCCTAAAACCTCCAAAAGAACCACTTTCCAGGTGAGAAATTTCTACACTTACTGATCTTCTTTAGGACCTTCACATCGACATCATTTAGTAGACGCTCCATTATACAGAGAACCTACAAAGAACTTTAGAGTCTCCATCAATAACACCTTCTAACCCTGGACCATTAGAACACAGAACATCATCCACTCAACAGCCTGCGTTATTATTATTATTATTATTATTATTATTATTATTATTATTATTATTAACATTTTGTATTTATTATTAACATTATTATTTTATTTTTTTTATTTTTTTATTATTATTATTAACATTATTTCTTTATTATTATTATTTTTTTTTTTATTACCATTGTTATTATTGTTAAATAATATTATTAACATTTTTATGTATTATTATTATTACTAACATTATGTTTATTATTATTATTATTATTATTATTATTATTATTAACAATATTATTATTATTATTATTATCATTATTACTATTATTGTTATTATTATTATTATTATTATTGCAGGATGAGTTGGAGGCAGCAGTTTCTAAGAGAGCTGTCAGGAACAGAGCCTCATATCTGAACTTTAATATCTTTAATGATGATGATGATGATGATGATGATGGTGATGATGATGGTGAGTTATTCACACACTTTGGTCTTTCAGTAGAAATGATGAAATAAGATCCATCGGTTTGTTTATTCCACAAGCTGTAAGACAAATCAGACTTTTCTTCCTGATCAGGAATCATTGTTTCTCTGCAGATGTCCTGAAAGAGCTGCTGAAGACCAGGAGGAATAAACGCGACCTGTTCAAAGCCTCAAGAACAAAAACCTCCATCAATGATTTTAAACTGTCAGATGAGGAGGAGGAGGAGAACATCAAACCCAAAAAAGTCTCCTTCCTGAAGAGCCAGAGGAACGCTAACACTCTCAGATCAGACACCCTCAGATCGGACAGATCTTTATTTTCTCACCAAAGTGTGAATGAAGTTCAGAGTCGAGACAGAAGTCAGCAGGACTCACACTCTGACTCACCTGCACCACAGAACAGCCAATCAGAATCCCCTACCTGCAGAAGGAGTCAATCAGAATCACCCTTACCTCTGTATTCAGAGAACAGCCAAAGGGAGTCCATCTCTGAGAGTAAGTTCTCACCTCCTCAGGAGACCAAACTGTCATAAATCATCAACAGTCCAGATGCAGAACATCACCAGTGACCACCACACTCCTGTGAATGGTGTGTGAGGTGAAAGCAGTGTGAGGTTTAACACACACTCATTTTACGTACGGGTGCCAACACTTTTGGACACACTGCACTGTTATTTTTTATTAAAGTCTAATTTACTGGAACCTGATTCTCACAGAAAACTCCACTTCCATTCTAACACACACACACACACACACACACACACACACAGATGTGTTGATGTTATTTTGCTGTGTACAGGTGGGCTTGAGGCCACGCCCCCTACACCTGCACCACGGCAGAGAGCTCCTCCCACTGCTGTCAGTGGACGAGATGAAAATGATGGACAAACACAAACCCCATCCAGGATAGCTGCTCCATCTTCTGTGTCCAAACCCTGCACCTCCATGTCCACCTTCACCTCTACGTCCACCTTCACGTCCACCTTCACGTCCCCCTCCATGTCCTCTCAGACCGCAGAGGATTCTGGGATTGATGGCAGACAGGTGAGAACAAGAAGTACAGGTAGAGCTCATGTACAGTCGCTGAGTGTGACAGACACACACACACACACACACACACACTAACAGTGAACTGTGTGTGTGTTGTAAATTGTGCGTGCCGCTCCTGTGCAGAACGATGTGTCTGTGATGGTGAACACACACTCCAGGTCACTAGAGGGCGCTGAAAGCTCAGGTAATACACACATTGATTCATTATTCTCCTGACAGAGGAGCACATCTGCTGTAGGATGTGGTTTATAGATTATTTTATTTTTTTTATGAATGCAGATTTCTCAGTCACAGAACATGAGGAACATCAGGAACATCAGGTGTTTTTCAGTTAAATTCCTGATATAATAATAATAATAATAATAATAATAATATTAATATTAATAATAGAAATGTTATTAAGTGTAAGTTGTGTGTTTGTGTTTTTCATCTAGCTCACTTTTGAAGTCTCTCCTGGAACCTCCAGGTCAGTTTCATCAGCAGTTCTTATCACAGTGTGATGAAATGCTCAGTGCTATCTTCTACATCCACATCTGTTGGATTACAGATCTGCAGTGTCTCGACCAGGAAGCTCCAGGAAGTCCAGAAACACCCCATCGTTCAATGCCGAACCAAGATATCTGGGAACATTAAAGGTTCTGGAGCAGAAGTTCCAGGAGACAGGACTGGAAAATGCAGATTCCCTCAGAGCCACAGTTTATCAGGTCTGATCTCCGGGTCTGAATCTGCTGACTTATCGTATCTCCACTAATCTCCAAGACCACTTTTGATCCAGCACCACAAACCTGCATCATCAAGTAATCTAGCGAATCAGATGCAAACATGCTAATGAAGCTCATGTTTTTATTCATTAATCAGGAGAAGGGTCAGGACATGTGGCATGAGGGGGCGTGTCCAAATCACATGTTCACAGGACTTGATCTCAGCCAATAGAGCTTTTAATTCCAGAACTTTCTACTCACATTATAAACCATATTACACAGTTTTATTCAAATTACATTAATTCCACGCATACATTAATGAATCATTCGTTTTTATTTGTAAAACACTTTTCACAATGGACATTAATGTTCACCTTTATTTGCAATCAGTCTGTTTTCAGGTGATAATCACAAGAATAACTTTTATAATATTTATATTTATAAAAATATTTCAGCTCTAATGAACAAACAGGAAGTGATGTTCTACACTAAGCCTCTGGGTGGGAGGGGTAATATTTCTCTCCTGTCAATCACAGCAACAGGAGCCAATCATGAGTGTCTGTGAGTTCATGTATGTGGAAGAGAGCAGAAAGCTAAAAGTATTATCACTGATATTAAACACTGTTTATTGTATCTACAGGACTGGCGGAAGAAAAAAGAAGAGAAACTGCAGGAGACTTTCAGAGCTAAAAAACAAGAAGAGAAGTTGAAGGAGGAGAAAAAAACGGAGGTCCCAATGTTTATTTTGCACTTTATTAAATTCTCTAAAACACAAAAATGCTAATTATATAAAAATGTAAATTGTAAAAAGAGACACGTCACTGTTATATCACATATTTAACATATATGTGAGGGGTAAAGACGAGGGGGAGGAGAGAGAGGGGTAAAGGGGAGGGGCCTGAATGCTTACAGACATTACAGAATCTGGGTTTATAAATATTTTGAGGAACATTAGTATTTTATAGATATGACTGTAATTCTAATAAAATGATATTAATTCATTCTAAAAGCACTCTGCTGTTCTCCTGATCCTCCTGTATGACACTCAGCAGAGGATTTAAACTCTTTCTGTTTTATAGGAAGAGGCGAGTAAGAAAGCTGAAGCCAAAGCCTCTTATGAAGCCTGGAAAGAAAAGAAGCGTGAAGCTTTAAAAGAGAAAATCAGAGAAAAACAGGAGGCGGCGAGAAAATTGCAGAAAGAGATGGACGAGAAAAAGGAAAAAAATGAAACAGCGAAACGGGTAAAAGATGAAGGACGTTACTCAGGGTACAGGTGAAGGACATTACTCAGGGTACAGGTGAAGGACATTAATCAGGGTACAGGTGGAGGACGTTACTCATGGTACAGGTGGAGGACATTACTCAGGGTACAGGTGAAGGACATTACTCAGGGTTAAGGTGGAGGACGTTACTCAGGGTACAGGTGAAGGACATTACTCAGGGTTAAGGTGGAGGACGTTAATCAGGGTACAGGTGGAGGACGTTACTCAGGGTACAGGTGGAGGACGGTAATCAGGGTAGAGGTGGAGGACGGTAATCAGGGTACAGGTGAAGGACATTTTTCAGAGTACAGGTGGAGGACATTACTCAGGGTACAGATGAAGGTCATTACTCAGGGTTAAGGTGGAGGACGTTACTCAGGGTACAGGTGGAGGACGGTAATCAGGGTACAAGTGGAGGACGTTACTCAGAATACAGGTGGAGGAGGTTAATCAGGGTACAGGTGGAGGACGGTAATCAGGGTACAGGTGGAGGACGTTACTCAGAATACAGGTGGAGGACGTTAATCAGGGTACAGGTGGAGGACGTTACTCAGAATACAGGTGGAGGAGGTTAATCAGGGTACAGGTGGAGGACGGTAATCAGGGTACAGGTGAAGGACATTACTCAGAATACAGGTGGAGGACGTTAACCAGGGTACAGGTGGAGGACGTTACTCAGAATACAGGTGGAGGAGGTTAATCAGGGTACAGGTGGAGGACGTTAATCAGGGTACAGGTGGAGGACGGTAATCAGGGTACAGGTGAAGGACATTACTCAGAATACAGGTGGAGGACGTTAATCAGGGTACAGGTGGAGGACGTTATTTAGTGTACAGGTAAAGGACATTACTCTGGGTACAGGTGGAGGACGTTAATCAGGGTACAGGTGGAGGACGTTAATCGGTACAGGTGGAGGTCGGTAATCAGGGTACAGGTGGAGGACGTTAATCAGGGAAAAGGTGGAGGTCGGTAATCAGGGTACAGGTAGAGGACGGTAATCAGGGTACAGTTAGCTGACATTAAAATGCAGTGTTAGTCTTAATGAACCATCGCTTGTCTCAATTTAATGTTCTCACCTCTTTCTTTTGAACAGATTTTTGAGAAATGGAAACGAGAACACGATGAGCTTCTTTGTAAGGAGCACCAAAAACGGGCACAGACCGAATACAGACTGAAAGAGAATAAGGTGAAGGAAAAAGAGCAGAGGAAACGAGAGAGCAGCTCTTCATTCGCTCAGTGGTGAGAAGATTTACTCTGAACAACATGAATTTATCCTTAGATGTAACACAGAGAACATTCAGTCAGCAAATATACACACCAGAGATCAGATGTATGTTTCTTCTCTCTCAGGAGCGCCAGGAAGAAGGAGGTGATTGAGGAGAAGCTGAAGGCTGAACGCAGGCAGAAGGAAGTAAAAGAGATCGAGGAGAAATATGAGAAGGAGGAAAGAGAAAAGTCTGCACTGGACATGTATGAGGAATGGCTGGTGTGTGAATAAAAAAATTGTTCACACTAATATCATCTCCATTAGAGGTTGACCGCTAGTGGATTTTACAAATACTGATAGCGAGGCTGATAACTGATTAATAAACCAATTTTTTTTAACGAATACTGAATTAAAAATACAAATACACAAACAAAATATAAATATGAATATATTCATTATATTACTCCATATTGAGGAGAATTAAAGGCATGCTTTAAACTAAAGCAAAAATTATACAAATAAACATGTGGTGTCAGTGATTCACCTCTAGAGGCTGCTCTCGTATAACGCAACCCGGAAAAACTATCTTTATCATTCCCGATTAATCGCCAGAACTAATTAATCGCTCAACCTCTTATCTTCTTTGAGGCTACTCATATTAAGTTTGTACTGGGAGCTTCATCCTTTAGCTGTGCAGTTTCACGTTTACGAAAACAGAAAGCATTTTCCTCATCAGTACTGAAATCTTAACTTTGGTTTGTTTTTATAGAAAAGGAAAGAGTTTCAGCAGAAACAAGAACGAAGAGAAAAACAGAAGAAGGCAGATGCGTTTCAGGAGGCTACGCCCCCATGGAGCCCTCCGAACAGGACCATACCATTTGGCAAATAATGTTCACCGTATCCCTGGGTCTACACACACTGGTCACTTTATTAGGAACAAACAACAGCAGAAGATCACATCAGGTTCCTCACCCCTCAGCCATAAACTGGAGCCTAAGGCTGCTACAGTACACATACACACACACACACACACAATGGAAAAACATCTGCCGGTCCAGTTAATGTTGATTTTCCACATTCTGAGGTGAGATGTGAACCGAGGAACTCTGAGGAACTGAACACACCTTTACCTGTGTTTGTATTCTTTCATAATTGTATCATTGCATGCGTTCCTTATAAAGTGGCCAGTGAGCGTCTCTCAGCAGGAACACTGATGGATGTGTGTGATGGAGAATCTGACAGTAAGAACAGAAGCGTGCGCTGCTCCATGTCCGATCTGATTATAAATCTGATTAATGTCGGTGTGTTTCACTGTGAGTCTGATAAGCGATTCAGCTTTCAGCACAAAACACCAGCCATTATTCAGCTCCTGGACAGCGACGTTTCCGCCATGTCTCCTTTCTGCTTCATTCATTTTATCTCATTTCAGTTCTGAAGTTGTTTAGAAGTTTAATGTAATTTCGTTATTGTGTGTTCCAGCCCTGCTACACAATACACACCTTATTTATTCATCTGAAATTATTCACTTTATAACATTAAACAAAGAAAGTCATGAACAGATGTTTACAGATGTGTTTTCCCATTAAAAGTTATAAAAACAAATGTGGAACACTAATGGGATTAAAGAGCTTTTATTTCCTGTTTAAACTCGATTTTCTATTTTATTTGTACTTCCTGTTTAAACTCTACTTCCTGTTTCCTGTGATAATGCCCCTTTCTATGTTAGATCTCCTGTTAGAAGGTTGTGAAGGTGTTGGTGTTTGTATGATTGTTGAAGAAACTCATTAATCTCCACACTACAGGAGTGATATTTACCCAGAATCCACTGCACATGGATCCATAAAGTTGTAAACATTGAGAGTATTCATATGAAACGTATTGTGTGATTGAGGAGATGAACTGAATGAGATGATGTTCTCCTAAACTCCGATATTGTGAGGTTTGCTAAGTTTTATTTATTAGAACACTAATGTGGGGGGCGGGGCTTCAGAGGAGACGCCATTAAAACCTCTACAGGTCTGAACATCCAAATCCAAATCAATGTTTGTTTGTTTTTTTAATAATATTTTATGTTGATGTGTGTAGTGTTAATGGTCTGGTACAGAGAGAAACGCTTACCTGAAGATCACTTTCAGCTTTAATGTTAGGTGTTTTTAATTTAAAACGTTCTGATGAACTTCCAAAAACATCCTTATGACTCTTTTTTTACACAAACAGCATTTCAAATGATGGACATTAATTACATAAATCTGGGTATAAATGTATCCCTAATCAGGAAGCGGTGACGCTGGTGAGTAGAAAACTGAGATGAAAAACTTTGAAAGGAACCAGACTCAGAAGGATGCACCTTCATCTGGAGAAGCAGATCATGCACATAATTTATTTCGTTTAAGTTTCAAAGGAGTGAAAGTAAAGTGATTCTCGCCTCGAATGTAAACCGGTTTAGATTGATATATTTATCATCTTCATCTCTGGCTTAAATTGATACAGCAAAGTTTCCAGACACACCCACTTCCTCTCCTTCTTTCAGCAGCAAAATGTGTCCTTCATCCATCATTCATCCATCGTTTATCCTTCGTTCATCCTTCATTTGTTTGGTAAGTAACGCTTCTGTACAAAACAAATTCAAGAGTAAAAGAAGTTTGAATCTAAATCCAGCAATCGGTCTCCTCTACTCTCTCACTCCTCCTCTATCACTCTCTCACACTTTTACTCTCTCCTCGTCAAACATAAAACAGAGGAGACACTGATACTTAAAAAAACACAGTGTTATTTAAAAATGACACAAAAGTCTGAGATTGAAATATTCGTTAACAGTGGGATATTCAGTAACCACATGTTTGTGTGTGTGTGTGTGCTGGTTATAAGCACTGAAGTAAATCTGGTATAAACCCGCACCCTTCAAATGATTGTGTAATAATTTCTGCTGCTGGCCTTTGTTTGGATTTTACTGCAGATTGTGGTGAAGTTCCTGCGTCTCTCAGGCCTCCAATTTCACTAAACTAATCTAAGCACAGAATCCGAACATCATCCCTCTCCACATATACATCCATGGCATAAAGTGTGTGTGTGTGTGTGTGAGACAGCGAGAGTATAACTGCAGCTCTGTCACAAAAATATTCATAATTATCTGCAATTTGTTAAATTTAATCTATACATTAGAGACAGAGTTTATTTTATGTAGCTGTGGTTAGATCGGTGTACAGTGGTTGTTGGTGGTGTTAGATCAGTGTACAGTGGTTGGTGGTGGTGTAGATCAGTGTACAGTGGTTGGTGGTGGTATAGATCAGTGTACAGTGGTTGATGGTGGTGTAGATCAGTGTACAGTGGTTGGTGGTGGTATAAATCAGTGTACAGTGGTTGGTGGTGGTGTAAATCAGTGTACAGTGCCTGGTGGTGGGGGTGTAGATCAGTGTACAGTGCCTGGTGGTGGTGTGGGTCTGTGTACAGTGGTTGGTAGTGGCGTAGGTCTGTGTACAATGGTTGTTGGTGGTGGTGTAGGTCTGTACAGTGGTTAGTGGTGGTGTAGATCATTGTATAGTAGCTGGTGGTGATGTAGGTCTGTGTACAGTGGCTGGTGGTGGTGTAGGTCTGTGTACAGTGGCTGGTGGTGGTGTAGGTCTGTGTACAGTGGTTGGTAGTGGTGTAGGTCTGTGTACAATGGTTGTTGGTGGTGTAGGTCTGTGTACAGTACGTGGTGGTGATGTAGGTCTGTACAGTGGTTGGTGGTGGTGTAGGTCTGTGTACAGTGGCCTGGTGGTGGTGTATGTTTGTGTAAAGTGGTTAGTGGTGGTGTAGATCATTGTACAGTAGCTGGTGGTGATGTAGGTCTGTGTACAGTGGTTGGTGGTGGTGTAGGTCTGTGTACAGTGGTTGGTGGTGGTGTATATCATTGTACAGTGGTCAGTGTTGGTGGAGATCAGTGTACAGTGGTTGGTGGTGGTGGAGATCAGTGTACAGTGGCTGGTGGTGGTGGTGGAGGAGATCTTTGTACAGTGGTTTTTGGTGGTGGTGTTGGTCTGTGTACAGTGGTTGATGGTGGTGGTGTAGGTCTGTGTACAGTGGTTGGTGGAAAGGTGTAGGTTTGTGTACAGTGGTTGGAGGTGGTGTAAATCTGTGTACAGTGGTTGGTGGTGGTGGTATAGGTCTGTGTACAGTGGTTGGCAGTAGTGGTGATTGTGTACAGTTGGGGTTGGTTTGTGTACAGTGGTTGGCAGTTGTGGTGTTGGTTGGAGTACAGTCAGTGGTGGTGGTAAAGGGAGCAGCCGGACAGGAAAGAGGCTGTAAATAGATTGAATGTGAAAGCTGTTATTGACACAGTGCAGGTCCTCTGGTGGCACGCTGTCTTCTGTCATGTCCCAACATTATCAGGTTTGTTACTTAAGAAATGAAATCAGAAGGAGGTACTTTTCTGCAGGTTCTTGTCTCCTGAATCAGACATAAGAAATGATCTTCAGACAGAAACAGTTTACAGAATAAAACACACAACACCAGATGTGTTCATACTGGTTTTAGGCATGACGTCATAATGTTACACTTTACACCTGAAGAACAAAGTGAGTTCTCTGGTCAGTAAATATTTTTAGGAATGTATGTCCCATCTTATCACAGGTGTGTGTTATCCTGAGTCAGTGTGCTGATGTTAGATTTGTGTCTCAGACTTTTGTCCCTCACCGTGTCCTTGCTGTATTTTCTCCTCAGCACGCCTTCGGCTGGAGCGCATTTGAACGCGGCGGTGAAGGCGTCCCGGTAGTTCCGGTTCATCCAGCCGTAGAGGATGGGGTTTGCGAAGGCGGAGCACATGGCGATGATGTGAAACACTGTGTAGAGCAGCTTAAAATCCTTCATGTCTAACACGCTGCTGTCAATGTCCACAGCCAGCTGGAAGGCGTGGAAAGGTAGCCAGCTGACCCCAAACACAGCTACCACGGCCGCTAGCATCTTGGTGGTTTTGCGCCGGCGGCGGTGTCGCTCACTGTGTCCTCCTCCAGGGCTCACATGCTTCCTGAGCTTGCTCCAGATGCAGGCATAGGCGTAGGAGATGATGGACAGGGGCAGGCCATACTGCAGCAGGAACGTCGCTACGCTGTACACGGTTCCATCTGCACTGCTGCCTGGCCACTTCTCCACACAACCCTGAATGCTGTGCTCAGGTGTCAGGTCAAAGGTCACATACTCGCGGAAAATAGCCAGGGGGCTAGCTAGCACGGCGCTGGCCATCCAGGTGACGACGATGACCACCGCACACACGTCTTTAGACATTTTAGTCTCGGTGTGGTGGATGATGCTGCGGTAGCGGTCCAGCGCAATCACATTGAGCGTAATGGTGGACACGTGAACGGCGAGGCCCTGGGCGTAAGGTAACAGGTAACACATCACCTGTCCAAACTTCCACTCCCCGGAGAGCGTGGCCATCAGGGTGAAGGGCAGGCACAGCGCGTTCACCAGCAGGTCTGCTACAGCCAGGTTAGCGATAAAGAAGTTGGTGACCGTGCGCAAGTTGCGGAACTTGTACACAACATAAATAACTAAAGAGTTTCCACTCACACCGAACAGGATGATGGTGCTGTAGGCTAAGATGAGAACCACCTGAACCCCCACGAGCTGCGTGCTGTCCTCCAGACCTTCTAATAAAGCTCCCTCATCCGGGATGTCCAGCAGCATGCTGCAGTTAAGGGAGGAACTGGTGTTGTCTCGGGTCACGTTCTCTTCATTCATCATGTCCATGTGGATCCATGCGCTATATCTGCAGAAGAACACAACGCTGCTGCGGTGACTCCAACACAACAAGAGTCTTTGAGGTGAGTTGAGAGAACAGTTCTACACAGCACCTTTTTGCATTACCTCACAGCACAGGTTCCTAACCATGGAGATCCCTCTGTCCTACACAGTGAAATGGTTTAACACTCCTCACACATCTCACTAAGTGATGATCAGCTGTTCGGTGCAATCAGGACAGGAACATCTCCAGGACCACGGATAGGAACCTGTATGTGAGATTAACCAAACCAAAGTCAAAAGAACCGTTTAAGATGACAACTTCAAGCTTTCCGTAAGTGTTACATGATCCACAATGATGGTGAATAAATACTGTGGATTGAATTCCATCATGTATATTTACGTTTTTGAAGAGAGGTTCCAGGTGGACCAATAAAAAGAGAAAGAACTCTTAAGGAACCTGTGTTTTTTCTGAAAAACAGTATATGTGGAGGACTTTACTTGCTCTCAGTGAGAGTTCAGAAGCTTCTGTATCCTATTCTACATCCTAACCTTCTTCTGTAGAACCACACAGAGTAACTTCTCATCTTCTTACCTACTGCTCACTACATCTCTTAAACATTTTACATTAATATAGAAAATTAGAGGAGGGGTGTGTTTGTGTGTGTGTGTGTGTGTGTGTGTGTGTGTGTGTGTGTGTGTGTGTGTTTACAGAAGAAGCTGAAATATTAAGCTGTCATTACGCCATTATCATGAAAAAGCGCTCATTCGCCGCAAGCATCTTTTAATTACAGCTTATTAATCACATTCCATTTCCTTTACAGATCACCACAGGATACATACACACACACACACGCACACACACACACACACACACACAGACAAACATTTACATGAAATTGAATCGAAAGCTAGAAAAGCGCTGTATGCAGGTAAAATCATCATCATCATCATCATCATCTCACCTTTATGGAGTAGAAGCTCTGTGAAGTTCTTATGAGGAATGAAGAATTTCTGAAGCATGCAGCAGAACAAAAGCGCTCAGTTCCATCCCACTCATCAGCACCGAGCTGGTGTGTGTGTGTGTGGGTGTGGGTGTGTGTGTGTGTGAGAGAGATGGGAGCGTGCATGTGGCTGGAGTTAGGCGTGTTTCCTACTTTCCTTCTTTAGATGATTTTCATTCAGTGCCATGCCCCTCACAAGCTACTCTGCTCTGATTGGTCCATCTGATACAAGATTACAAGACACACCCCTTTTATTCATACATATATATATATATATATATATATATATATATATATATATATATATATATATATATATATATATATATAATGTATTTGTTTGTTTGTTTCACCTCAGCATATGTGAGTAGATTATATTATATTTAATTGTAGAATTAATTAATGATTAATGATGATTTGAAATGTGTGTGTCAGTGTTCAGTTACACACGTCTAACCATAAAGCTGACCAGCCTCTGTTTTCTTCTGTAATGCAAATAAATAAACATTTACATCCTGCTCAGTGTGAATAGTGGATTGTGATTTGCTGGAATACATTCAGGTGTAAATACTGGATTGTAATGCGCTCTAATGCGTTCAGGTGCGAATTCTGGATTGTGATTGGCTGGAATGCGTTCAGGTGTGAATAGTGGATTGTGATTGGCTGGAAGGTCAGGTGTAAATAGTGGATTGTGATTGGCTGGAAGTTCACAAGTGAATAGTGAATTGTGATTGGCTGGAAGTTCAGGTGTGAATAGTGGATTGTGATTGGCTGGAAGTTCACAAGTGAATAGTGAATTGTGATTGGCTGGAAGTTCAGATGTGAATAGTGGATTGTGATTGGCTGGAAGTTCAGATTTGAATAGTGGATTGTGATTGGCTGGAAGTTCAGGTGTGAATAGTGGATTGTGATTGGCTGGAAGTTCAGATGTGAATAGTGGATTGTGATTGGCTGGAAGTTCAGATTTGAATAGTGGATTGTGATTGGCTGGAAGTTCAGGTGTGTGTATAGTGGATTGTGATTGGCTGGAAGTTCAGATGAGCGTTGAACACACAGGTAGTGTGTTTTTCCGTTGAATCTAAATGAATGTGCTGCCAATAAAGCCCTGTGACATCCAATTTCAGTTCCTTCCAGAATGAGACAGCGATTGTACACATTTCCTAACGACCTTCCTGAGCTTCATGGAGGAGTTTTGCGTGTGGTGGAACTTAGATGGTGAATACAGAGATTTTCATAAACGACTTGAGGCACAAGATGAATTTGACGAAGAAAACGTGACAAATAAGAAACAGAACGAAAAACAACAGCGGGAGTTAACTCCAACAGCTTCATTATTAATCTCTCTCTCTCTCTCTCTCTCTCT
>NC_060911.1:14258711-14268711 GCF_014805685.1 Silurus meridionalis | reverse complement strand
ATTCTGCTACAAGGATGTTAGTAAAGTCAGGTACTGATGTAGGTGAGGTGAGGAGGCCTGGGAGCTCTATATCAAAATATCTTTCACTCTAACCCATGGAAAGAAGATCTTCATGGAGCTGGATTTGTCCAGAGCAGTGTTGTCATGCTGGAGCAGCTTTGGGTCTCAGAGTTCAACTGGTTTCTAAACTTTTGAAAGTGGAACACCTGAGGCCTTCAGCATTCTTCTGCAAAATAACTGCATTAAATTGAACGCATCAGATTTGTGAACTTGATATTTTTCGATGAATATCTCAGTTTAATGAGAAGGCTGAGCCTGATGGGCCTGATGGTATCTTAAAGAGTGGAGTCTTAAGTCTTGGAGTCTTGAGTTGGAGTAAACTTCCAGATGCATGCCTTGTCAGTGTTTAATCTCACCAGGGGGTAACCTCACACCTGCTCCTAAAGCCCTGTTAGAGGAACCTGGATACTGCTCTCAGAGAACCGTGGATCAGCCGAGCTCCTCAGAGTAGACCTTTTTCTCGATGTCACTAAATGACACTTATATGCTCCGGTAGTTTGATTAGAGGTCATGGATTTGACCTTTGATGTCACTAACACTGTTTATAAAATAGAGGAGAAACACGTTTATTTTGAGTGAGAAATACCTGCTCAGGTTGATGTTATAAGAATTTTGTTTGCGTACCTGCTCATCTCAGACACCGAGCAGCGCCCTCCAGTGGCAGAGCCGTGAAGTGACTTTATTACCAAACTTTATTCAATCGGAAAGTGAAGTTTCTTTTATAGACAAACTCACCTAATGGGTGCCAATACATATGAAGTCTAGTAAAACGGTGATGATGAGGATGATGGTGATGATGATCTCAAACCAGTGTGAGGGAGTTTGTTGTGCAGGTAAACAGAGGAAGGCTGTATTAAAGAGTTTGATGGTAAAGTATTTAAGTTTCTCTTCTGTTGATGAGAAAATCATTGAAAAAACAATCAATTATTCCAACATGATAATTACTAAATAAAGGCAAAAATAAAGGTATTTATTAAACATTATCTTTATATCACAAATATCTAAAAAGATTTTTATAGATTCTATAAATATTTCACTGATTCAGATCAGTAATGAACTGTTTTGGAGAATAAAAAAAAATCGATTTATTGAGAATTTAATGAAATGTAGTGATGTGCTGCCATCTGCAGGTCACAACCATCAACTACATCCAATGCATAGCATTTATACTACTATAAAGGACACAAGACAGAGATTCTCCAACAAATGTACACTTAATGATTATAGTTTATGGAACAAAAATAAAAGTTAGAACGGAATCTAATTCAGAAAAAAAATGTATTTTTTACACTCTCACCCGTTTTTAGTCAATTATATGGATTTTTTAATAAAGTGTGTCTTTCCAGCTGACCGCCAGTGTGTGGAACAATCAATCTTCAGATTTATTCTGAATGTTCTTCACACACTGCACCTTAATAAGAGTAACTTCCAAGAAAACACTCAAAATAATGACTAATGTGTGCGGGGCGGGGGTTTGAGGGTTGCAGAATGTTTGTTGTTCTTTCAAAGAGAGAAAATAAAAGATGAATCATTAACCACTCATCAGTGCAGATGGACTCTTTGTACTCCTTCTAACCTGCACTTCTGTACACTTCATTAAAATGTAAATTTTAATCATATACATCATATATATCAATATACATTCTGTACACTTACAGTACAGACCAAAAGTTTGGACACACCTGCTTATTCAAAGAGTTTTCTTTATTTTCATGACTATGAAAATTGTAGAGTCACACTGAAGGCATCAAAACTATGAATTAACACGTGGAATTATATACATAACAAAAAAGTGAACTGAAAATATGTCATATTGTAGGTTCTTCAAAGTAGGCATCAAGAGAATGCCAAGAGTGTGCAAAGCAGTGATCCAAGCAAAAGGTGGCTACTTTGAAGTACATACAGTCAAACGTTTGGAAGTTTCGACATTGTACATTAATACTGAAAAACCCTGACTAGGAAAGAACACATCTGGAATTCTGTAGTAAACAAAATCATGTTGAAGAACCCAGAATATGTTTTATATTTTTATTTGTCCAAAGTCTGATTGTCTAAATGTTTCCTTTGGTGTTTAGCTTTGATGCAGCTCATGCTGTTCTCACATCAGATTCAGGAGGTCATCACCTGTTTTTTCAACAAACTTGAGGAGTTTCCACAGATGTCGAGTGCTTGTCGGCTGCTTGTTCCTTCGTTCTCTGGTCTAGCTCATTCCAAACCATCTCAACTGGTTTTAGATGGGGTGATCGTGGAGGCCAAGTCATCTGATGCAGCACTCCATCACTCTCCTTTGTGAACAAAAAGTAGCTCTTACAGAACCAATGGGTGTGTTTGGGGTCGGTGTTCTGTTGGAAAATAGATGATGGTCCAACTAAGTGTAAACCAGATGTGATAACTGCATGTTGTGGTTAAATGTGTCCTAAATTTTGAATCAATCACCAACAGTGTCACCAGCAAAGCATCTCCACACCATCACACCTCCTCCACCATGCTTCACAGTGCCACACATTCAGGAACCGTCAGTTCACCCTCTTGTCTAACAAAGACACGGTGCTTAGAACCAAAAATAATTTGGACTCATCACACCAAAGGCCAGTTTTCCACTGATCTAACGTCCATACCTTGTGTTTCTTGACCCACGCAGGTCTCTTTTGCTTGTGTTCTTCTGAATGGTTTCTTTGCCACAGTTCGACCATGAATGTCCGTCTCATGCAGGTCTCCTCTGAACAGTGGATGATGAAATATTTCTGACACTTGAACTCTAAGAAGAATTTAGGTAAATGGTTAGTTTATGGTAATTCTAATAAACCTATCCTGTGCAGCAGAGGTAGCTCTTGGTTTACCTTTCCTGGGACGATCCTTTCCTGGGATTCATCATAGAGTTTAATGGTTTTGGAGACTATACTTAGAGATCCATGTAAAGTTCTCAAAATGATGAGAGCATCAAACCCAAATGGAGGGACTTTGGACAATCTAAAATATGAAACATATTCTGGGTTCTTTAACATGTTCACTACATTTGTGCTCTTTTATAGTTTGGATTCTCCAGTATTGATGTAGAATGTTGAAAATAATACAAAATAAATAAATAAAAATACACTGATACTACTGTGTATATATATATATATATATGTGTGTGTAAATGTATGTGTGTGTGTGTGTGTGTGTGTGTGTGTGTGTGTGTGTGTGTGTGTGTGTGTGGGGGAGAGAGAGATAGATGAGTCAGTATTGAGTCAAAGTTGCGTATTGTTTGTCCAGCTCAGTTATCTCCATTTCTGAGCAGGACCTTGATCGGATAAATATCCTCCAGCTCTGAACCTCAGTCACACATTGAGGGAGCTTCAGCAGAGTGAATCATGGCTGCGTTCTCACACACACTGTTCTCGTTGCTGTTCCTGTTCACACTGGCTTCAGCGGTAAGTTCTGAGTCCAGGTCTAACAACGCACATTCAACTCATTGTACGGTGAATAACTCAAGAGTGTGTTTCATCTACAGCAAATAAGAGGAGATTATACCGAGCACTGTGTTCCTAATGATGCCTTCGTAAGTACAACACACACACACACACACACACATTTCCAAAAATGTATTATTATTATCATTATTATTACTATTGTTGTTGTTGTCGTGTTTTAGGGAACTTACTGTCCCACCACATGTGGAGTAGAAAATTATCTCCACAACTACAAGTCAGGCGTGATAAAGGATCTGAACTACATAGATGATCTCCTGTGGGAGATCTCTAACCTCACCCAGGGAGCTCAGGATAAAGTGGTTTATCTGAAGGACTCACAGACGCAGGCACAGAAATCCTCACCGGGTAACATATCTTCAGTTCTGATCCCCAGCACAGCCTGGGTCTGAGGGAACAAAATTATCATAGCTAATATATATATATTCAGATGTTATCACTATTAGCGAGAATTGTTCTTGATGTTCAGATGATCAAATTCATGTTGAATTTCTGACAGATTTGTACATCCAAAAGTCTTCGAACATGCTGGACGATGTTCTGCGCTTTGAGAAAACCATTCTATCTCAGGAGGAACAGATTTAGTGAGTGATTTAATGATGTTAATGATGTTTGATGTCGAAGCCTGATTTTTCCGTTTCATTTCTGTCATTTTTGTAACTAATATCTGGAAATCCTTCATATTATTGATCGTTAGAATTATTCAAAAGTTCGTAAGATAGTTATCTGATGTGCTGTTCAGTGAACTGCAAGCGACGCTGGCAGCCAATGAGAAACGTCTGACGGAGTTAAAGCAGTTATCTCTACAGCTGGAGCAAAAATGTAAATTACCCTGTAAAGACAAAGTAACCATACAGACCATCACTGGGAAAGGTATGGAGAAATCTATCAGGGTGTTCAACACCGCTCTAGTTTAGTTCAACGTTAACACTTTATTAGAACATCCATCACTACTGATCCATCTACAAACATCTACCACTACTGATCCACCCACAAACATCCACCACTACTGGTCCACCCACAAACATCACCCACAAACATCCACCACTACTGGTCCATCCATGAACATCCACCACTACTGATCCATCCCCAAACATCCACCACTACTGATCCATTTACAAACATCTACCACTACTGATCCACCCACAAACATCCACCACTACTGGTCCATCCATAAACATCCACCACTACTGATCCATCCACAAACATCTACCACTACTGATTCATCCACAAACATCCACCACTACTGGTCCACCCACAAACATCACCCACAAACATCCACCACTACTGGTCCATCCATGAACATCCACCACTACTGATCCATCCCCAAACATCCACCACTACTGATCCATCCCCAAACATCCACCACTACTGATCCATCCACAAACATCCACCACTACTGGTCCACCCACAAACATCACCCATAAACATCCACCACTACTGATCCACCCACAAACATCCACCACTACTGATCCATCCACAAACATCCACCACTACTGATCCATCCACAAACATCTACCACTACTGATCCATCCACAAACATCCACCACTACTGATCCATCCACAAACATCTACCACTACTGATCCATCCACAAACATCCACCACTACTGGTCCATCCACAAACATCCACCACTACTGGTCCATCCACAAACATCACCCACAAACATCCACCACTACTGATCCACCCACAAACATTTACCACTACTGGTCCAACCACAAACATCTACCACTACTGGTCCAACCACAAACATCCACCACTACTGATCCATTCATCACTTTCAACACTTCATTACTTTATTATTATTTCTCCGTACACTTCAGTAATGAACGTCTGTGTTGTCTGTGTTCTGGATCTCAGATTGTCAGGACATCGCTAATAAAGGTGGAAAAGTTAGTGGTCTGTATTACGTCCAGCCTGCGAAAGCTCCTACTTCGTTCCTCGTGTACTGTGAGATTGACAGCTCAGGCCGAGGCTGGACTGTCCTTCAGAGGGTAGCGCACACACACACACACACACACACACACACACTTTAGGCACCTGCTAGTTTTCTAAATTATGCATATGGACCATGTTAATGGGGTGTGTGTGTGTGTGTGTGTGTGTGTGTGTGTGTGTGTGTGTGTGTGTGTGTGTGTGTTTCAGAGGCGTGATGGCAGTGTTAACTTTAACAGAAACTGGGTCCCGTATAAAGAAGGCTTTGGTTATCTGTCTCCGGATGACAGCACAGAGTTCTGGTTAGGAAACGAGAAGATCCACTTGCTCTCTGTTCAGTCCAGTGTTCCATACGTGCTCCGGATAGAGATGGTGGACTGGGAAGGAGTCAAAAAGTAAGAACATGTGTAGAACATGTATTGGGCCTGTCAGGAAACCTCAGGTCCCTCAACCCTCAGATCTCTGGAAATCAAAACCAGTGTGTAGATAATAATTTTATTTTGACTGAAAGCTGCATAGAATTACTTTTTTATTCAGAACTTTGTCTGGAACTTTTCCATTCCTGCAGATACGCAGACTATGCCATGTTCAGGGTGAGTCCGGAGATCGATCAGTACCGTCTGACCTACGCTTACTACTTTGGAGGAGATGCTGGCGATGCTTTCGATGGGGTTGACTTTGGTGATGATGTGAGTGATAAACCCCACACATCTCATAACGGCCTGCAGTTCAGCACTCCAGACAAAGACAACGACAGATACAATGGGAACTGCGCTAAGCAGGACGGCTCCGGATGGTGGATGAACCAGTGTCATGCTGCTCATCTAAACGGAAAATATTACAGAGGTGACACTGCATGACATCATCATCTAGCTTTAGCACTCAGCATTGAGTCTTACAACAGACATTGTTGTTTATATCACAGTACAGAGTGTCGAATTCTCTCACATCAGGTCCAGTGGGTTATTATTATTATTATTATTATTATTATTATTATTATTAATAATATTATTATTGATATTATTATTATTATTATTATTATTAATATTACTTCTCAGTGTACAGTGTAGGTACAGTATAACAGCATGTCATTTTTCACAGGACAGTAAATGTATAACTCAGGTGTATCTGTGGTGTAGGCTGGGTGTATCCATGGTCTAGGTTGAGTGTATTTGGGGTGTAGGTCAGGGTAGGTTGGGTGTAGGTCGGGTTTAGGTTGTGTGTATGTCGGGTATATCTGGGGTGTAGGTTGAATGTAGGATGGGTGAATCGGTGTATGTTGGGTGTATCTTGGATGTAGGTCAGGTGTATCTGGGGTGTAGGTCAGGTGTATCTGGGGTTTAGGTCGGTGTATCTTGGATGTAGGTCGGGTATAGGTTGGGTCTGGGGTGTAGGTCGGTGTAGGTTGGGTGTATCATGGATGTGGTTGGGTGTATCTGTGGTGCAGGTCTGGTGTATTTGGGGTGTAGGTCATGTGTATCTTGAGTGTATGTCAGGTGTATCTGGGGTGTAGGTTGGGTGTATTTTGGATGTGATTAGGGTGTATCTGGGGTGCAGTTCGGTGTATCTTGGATGTGGGTTGGGTGTATCTGGGGTGCAGGGTGGTGTATTTGGGGTATAGGTCATGTGTATCTTGGATGTAGGTTGGGTGTATCTGGAGTGTAGGTCAGGTGTGTTTTGAATGTAGTTAGGTGTATCTGGGGTGTGGGTCTGGTGTATTTGGGGTGTAGGTCATGTGTATCTTGGATGTATATCAGGTGTATCTTGGGTGTAGGTGGGGTGTATTTTGGATGAGATTAGGTGTATCTGGGGTGCAGTTCGGTATATATTGGATGTGGGTTGGGTTTATCTGGGGTGCAGGTCTGGTGTATTTGGGGTGTAGGTCATGTGTATCTTGGATGTAGGCTGGGTGTATCTGGGGTGTAGGTCAGGTGTGTTTTGGATGTAGTTAGGGTGTATCTGGGGTGTGGTTTGGGTGTACTATTTAGAAAACATTAAAAATCATAAATATTAAGGGTTTATTTACTGGAGGATGTTGGACAGCAGTGTGTGAATCTGATGTACTGTTAACATGATGTGACTGATTCTGATGAAGAATGGAGCGTATATCTGTATATACGACCCTGACCCTTTAATTGTCCCTTGTTCTCACAGGAGGTAAATACAGCCAGAAGGACGTGGGAGAGCACGGGTTCGATAACGGCATCATCTGGGCCACATGGCACGATCGCTGGTACTCTCTGAAGCAGACCACCATGAAGATCATTCCCATCAACAGAATCCATGCTGGAGGTCAGCAGGGCATGGAGTTCGGCAAAGGAGACTTCCCTACCCGCTAAACACGACAACAATGAAACACAACCGGCTTTTCACACACCTCATTTATCTGCAGTCTGAATAAAACGCATTTCATCTTCATCTCACCCGAGTACCATCACTTCATCATCATTACTTCTGTATCACTTAATCACTTCTTCATAATTACATAATCACTTTATAATCACTTCATCGTCCATTAATCATCACTTCATCATCACTTCACTTTATCACCTTATCACTTCTTTAATTCTTTATTTCACCACTTTATCCACATGTTGCGTGTACGAGGTCACATGACCTTCAGCGGGTTAAACATTCTCTCTGTCAATAGACTTTGTGTGTTTGTTTATTGATTTTGGTGATTTTCTGCTCCGTCACTGAGCTGCAAATCTGCTGTTGCTGCTGCTTCTGAAGCTGCTGCTGCTGCTGATGATGATGAAGATGAGTAATTCTTCTCAATCCACTGAGCTTGTGTTTTTATTAATAAAGTCATTCAGAAGCATTTCATTTTATTTCTCTTTCACCGTACACTACAGTCAGAATTTATTACAAGCACCTGCTTATGAACACACACACCTCACATAGCTCTTACACACATACCATACATCACACACTACACACATCTCACACACATACCACCACACACACACACACACACACCTTGCAAACATCTTACATGCATACCACACACACACACACTCACACACACACACCTTACATATACCACATACCCTACACACCTCACAAACTGCATACACATACCACACACATCTCTCACACACCTTACATATACCACACATACACACCTCGCAAACATTTTGCACACACACATATTGCTTTAGTGTGTTACTGCATCACTGCTTCCATGAATTACACCAGAAAAGAAGATTTTCCCCAGGGTCAGGGCAGGGTGTAACAGGGTGTGTGTGTCTTCACTTCCTGTTTGAGGTTCAGTGGGGTTTGGGGTTGTTGCCCTCAGTGGTGTTTACCGTGGCCTTTACTCAGACTTTCCTCAGACCTTCACAGTCCAAAGTCAGAGAGATTTCCTTGTATATCCTTTTATAGAACCTGATAAATAACATTAAATATCAATAAAAAAAAATCAAACATAGAGAAAATTGTGTGGTTGTTTATTTGTGGTTGCTTTGAGTGTAGGAACTTAATTTTTAATAGAGAAAATCATAAATGAGATTAACGAAGAACACAAAACATAAATCTGTATGTAAATCCTGCAGTTCATTGCGCCTCACCTGTAATGTTTTTATTCTCCACTAGAGGGCTGCACCCCACACTTTGAGAACCCTTCGTCTTTCACAATAGACAGCGGCTGATGATCAAGGCATATGAATTCCATTATTTTGTCAAATATTTCTTTATGCTTCTAACTGTCCTTGCATATTGTATGAGGAAGTCATGTGTGTCAAAGAAGTAAGTATGTGAGGGTGGTGCAGGACATGTATGAGGACAGTGTGACAGCAGTGAAGTGTGCAGTAGGAACAACAGACTGGTTCAAGGTGGAGGTTGGACTGCATCAAGGATCAGCTCTGAGCCCTTTCCTGTTTGCAGTGGTGATGGACAGGTTGACAGACAAGGTCAAACAGGAGTCTCTCTGGACTATGATGTTTGCGAATGATATTGTGATTTGTGGTGAGAGTGCAGGTAGGGTGGAGTGGGTGGAGAAGAGTGATAGCAGGAGTGATTTGTGATAGAAGAGTATCTGTGAGAGTGAAAGGGAAAGTTTGTAGGACTGTGGTGAGACCTGAGATGTTGTATGGTTTAGAGACAGTGGCATTGATTAAAAGACAGGAGGTGGGCTGGAGGTAGCAGAGTTGAAGATGTTGAGGTTTTCGTTGGGAATGACGATGATGGACAGGATTAGAAATGAGTTTATTAGAGGGACAGCGCATGTAGGACATTTTGGAGACAAGGTGAGGGAGGTGAGATTGAGATGGTTTGGACATGGGCAGAGGAGGGACATGGGGTATATCAGTAGGAGAATGCTGAGGATGGAGACACCAGGAAGGAGGAAAAGAGGAAGGCCAAGGAGGATGTTTATGGATGTGGTGAGGAAAGACCTGCAGGTAGTTGGTTTGAAAGAGGCAGATGTAGAGGACAGGGGGGTATGGAGATGATCTGATATCGGATGATCTGCTGTGGCGCCCCTAATGGGAGCAGCCAAAAGAAGAAGGAGAAGGACAAGATGACACTTTGCATCAT
>NC_060911.1:14243711-14253711 GCF_014805685.1 Silurus meridionalis | reverse complement strand
GCCATATTTTCTAAATGTCCTCACTATGTCCTCTAAACTTCCTCACAATGTTCCCTAAACTTCCTTTCCATGTCCCCTAAATGTCCTCACTATATCCCTAAATGTCCTCACTATGTCCCCTAAACTTCCTCACCATGTCCCCTAAACCTCCTCACTATGTCTTCTAAACATCCTTACCACGTTCCCTAAACGTCCTAACCATGTCCCTTAAACGTCCTTACCATGTCCTCTAAAATTCCTCACTGTGTTCCTCAAACGTTCCAACCATGGCCCCTAAATTTTCTCACCATGTCCTCCAAATGTCCCTTGCTGTGTTCCCTAAATGTTCTCACCATGTACTCTACACACTCTCACCTCATGCCATAGGTCCTCACTTCAACCCCTACCACATCCCCATCACCCTAACCCATCTTCCCTACACATCCTCACCTTGTACTCATCATGTCCTCATTACGTCCCCTTCGTGTCCCCAGGTTCACACTGCTTTAATATCTGTAGCGGAGCGCTAAGTGAAACAGGAAGTAGTGGACGAGTTCCATATTGAAGTATATGTGTGTTTGTCAGGTGATGGAGTTCTACTGTCCTGTGTGTGAGACAGCAGTGTGTGAGGAGTGCAGCAGTGATGACCACGTCCAGCACACACTCGTCCCCCTCACACAGGTCCTCACACAGCACCAAGCCTCACTGCTGCAACAGTTAAACTCTGTCAGAAGCAGGTCAGGAACCGACGCCTTCTGTTTCCACTGTTTTTTATTACCTTTATGTCACATGATCTGGTTGGACGTTGGTATGGTTATGAGGTGGACATGAGACATGGAAGGAAATGTAAAATAAAACCAGAATGAATTTGTTTCTTCTCAAACTGAGAGAGCATTGGATCATCTCATTTCACCTGTTCATCTCAGGCTTCCAGAGATCGACTCAGCACTGCAAACGCTATCTGAGATCCTGCAGCAGCTGACCAGTCAGAAGAACTCGGTGGAGGAGAAAATCCACAACACTTTCAGTGAACTGCAGAAGATGCTGGATGTGCGTAAAAGTGTGCTGCTGATGGAGGTGGAGGTCAACTACACCCTCAAACACAAGGTCAGAGCTCCATCACACACCCTTACAAAAAAGGTTCTTCTACAGTCTTTCGGTAGTTACTTACCTTTCTAAAGTCATTAGAAGGTTCTGCAGAGAAACTTCTACCACATGAAGAACTCATGGTTCTCACCCAAACATTATTTTGTAAGCATGTAAACCTGCTCAGATCTCTCCTAAAAACTGTATTAGATGTTAGTCATGTCATCCATGATTAGCACGGTTCCTCCTGCAAAAGAACCGAGAACCTCTGTTTAACAGCAAAACATGGAGCAGATGTTAATGTGTGAGAACATAAAGGCAACCTGCTCAGTGTCCTTTAAACATTTACAGCTGACATCTTGGATCCTCCCTCCCGGGAACTGATCTACCATCTTACACAACACTGTGTCCGTGTGTGTGTCCGTGTGTGTGTGTGTGTGTGTGTGTGTGTGAGAGAGAGAGAGTGAGAGTGTGAGTGTGAGTGAGTGAGTGATTAAACTGTAAAACCCGTATAACCGGTTCTGCTCAGGCAGAAAAATGAAGCGGAGTGTGTTTGGAAGTCCAAGTATTTTGATGGAAGACGACGGAGACACACAGCCTGAGGTGATCACTATCGTACTTAATCATTTGTGTTAGTTTTTTGATTGTGTGTGTGTGTGTGTGTGTGTGTGTGTGTGTGTGTGTGTGTGTGGCAGGTAAACATAATCATAAAAACATCAGACAGGATTGATATTCGTTTGTGTGGGAATATATGTTTGTTGTTCTCACGTGCTGAAGGTCTACTGTAGGACCAGAGTTAATAAACGTGAAGACCTTCTCCCAGGGTCTACACATGGTTCATGCTCTGCTGCAGGTGTGAAAATGTATCAGCAATTGACACAGATCACGATCTTTCATTCATATCAGATATGAAAATGAAGCATGAAGACAAATGTGTGCTGACTTTCTATTTTCAGTTTAGAAGTGATTTCTGGATAAAACATAAAACATCACCTGCAGCTTCGTGTTTCATATCCAAGCTATTGCGTGAGACCAGAGTGTGTTAAAGCTCCAAGAAGTCTGTTTCTACTAACATACTGAACATGTTCTCTCAAATCCAGGACACATCTGAGTCACTACTCTCAAACACAGATCTCAGATTCATCACAATTAAACAGTTAACATCTCCACACCTCCACACCCCTACATCTCCACATCTCCACACCTCCAAACCTCCAAATCTACAAATCTCCACACCTCCACATCACCACATCTCCATATCTCCACACCTCCAAATCAACAAATCTCTAAGCCTCCACATCTCCACACCCCAACGCCCCCACATCTCCACACCTCCACATCTCCACACTTCCACACCTCCACATCACACCTCTACAGCTCCTCACATACACACCTCCACACCAATACATCTTCAAACCTCCACACCTCCAAATTTACAAATCTCCACACTTTTACATCTCCAGGCTCTGTTCTCCAGGCTCAGTTGGAGATGTTGTGTGTTATGTTGCGTGGTATGTTATATGGTGTGTGTGTGTGTGTGTGTAGTGTAATGTGTTTTTGATGTACAGGTTCTCCAGGCACAGTTGGAGATGTTGCTGCAGGAGCAGGAGGCCATGCTCAGCAGCTGCAGTCTGACAGAACGCGCGTTGTGCACTGGCTCTGAGGCCGAGGTGCTGCTGGTGGAGAAGCAGCTGAGTGAGCGTCTCAGTGACCTGGCGACTCGGGAACTTCCTCTGAGGCCTGAAGAGAACGGGCAGCTGAGCTTCACGGCAGAGACTGAAAGCTTGTGCAGCTCAGTGCGTCGTCTGGGTTCCATCATAACTGGCAGCGCAGTGGCAGGAGAGACTGTGGCGAGCGGTGAGGGACTGCGGCGCTGCGTGGTGGGTCGGCCCACCTCCATCACTGTCACCTCTAAGGACAGAGAAGGAGGACTGTGCCAGACGGGTGGCGCACCTCTTTCAGCTGAGCTGAATGGTTCAGATGGCACACTGGTAGGAGAAGGTGAAGTTGTGGACCACAAAAATGGCACATATGAAATACTGTACACACTGCCACATGAGGGACAGTACATGCTCGCACTTCGCCTGTATGGAAAGCACATCCGTGGGAGTCCCTTTAGCATCCGAGCCAACAAGCACACGCAGATATCTCACACCACCAACAGCACCAAGAGATTCCTGAAGGCACCAGGGAGCTTCAACTCCACACCACGAGGCATCAGGCGTCCAGACAGCCTGTACAGCTCAAGCAGGGGCAGAGGGGGAAACGCTATGGAGGATGACCTGATCTTCAGAATCGGTACAGATAAGTGCTGTAGAAGAAGAAGATGCACTTGGAGTTTAGAGTTATAATTGATTGCATTGGGAGGAGTTTGGGGTTATAATGTAATGCAGTGGGAGGAGTTTGGGGTTATAACTGAATGCAGTGGGAGGAGTTAGGGGTTATAATGTAATGTGGTGGGAGGAGTTTGGGGGTTATAATGTAGTGCAGTGGGAGGAGTTTGTGGTTATAATGTAGTGCAATGGGAGGAGTTAGGGGTTATAATGTAATGTGGTGGGAGGAGTTTGGGGTTTTAATTGAATACAGTGAGAGGAGTTTGTGGTTATAATGTAATGCAGAGGAGTGGTTTGGGGTTATAATGTAATGCAGTGGGAGGAGTTTGGGGTATAATTTGAATACAGTGGGAGGAGTTTGTGATTATAATGTAATGCAGTGGGAGGAGTTTGGGGTTATAATATAATCCAGTGGGAGTGGTTTGGGGGTTATAATTGCATGCAGTGGGAGGAGTTTGGTGTTATAATTGCATGCAGTGGGAGGAGTTTGTGGTTATAATGTAATGCAGTGGGAGAAGTTTGGGGTTATAATGTAATGCAGAGGGAGTGGTTTGGGGTTATAATGTAATGCAGTGGGAGGAGTTTGGGGTATAATTTGAATACAGTGGGAGGAGTTTGTGGTTATAATGTAATGCAGTGGAGGAGTTTGGGGTTATAATATAATCCAGTGGGAGTGGTTTGGGGGTTATAATTGCATGCAGTGGGAGGAGTTTGGGGTTATAATTGCATGCAGTGGGAGGAGTTTGTGGTTATAATGTAATGCAGTGGGAGGAGTTTGGGGTTATAATATAATGCAGTTGGAGGAATTTGTGGTTATAATATAATGCAGTGGGAGGAGTTTGGGGTTATAATGTATTGCAGTGGGAGGAGTTTGTGGTTATAATATAATGCAGGGGGAGGAGTTTGTGGTTATGATGTCAGTGTTGGGTGTTATTTGTTCACTATAGGGACTAAAGGCAGAAATAAGGGAGAATTTGCTAATCTCCAGGGTGTGGCCACTACAGACTCCGGAAAAGTTTTAATAGCAGACAGCAACAATCAGTGTGTTCAGGTAAAACCGACATCACTAAAGTTTACAATATCTTTAATCTTTAAACATGCATTTACTACATTTTTGTTTCTTATTTTTATAGATATTTTCTAATGATGGCCAGTTTAAGAGCCGTTTCGGGGTACGGGGTCGGTCTCCGGGGCAACTCCAGCGACCCACAGGCATCACCTCCCACCCTAATGGTGACATCATCATCGCTGACTATGACACCAAGTGGGTCAGCATTTTCTCCAGTGATGGTAAATTTAAGGTGAAGCAAAAAAACAGTTTCATAGGTTTTAAAAAAATGCATTGAAAATAAGAAGTGAATTTGATCCCATTTATGAATGCATGCTGTACCTGCTGAATGCATGTCATGCATCATTCTTTTCTTTAAAGCTGTAAACATGCATGTTCTCCTGAAGCTCAGGTGACTGATGTGCTCTGTGTCCATGTCTCAGCATAAGATTGGCACCGGGAAGCTGATGGGTCCTAAAGGCGTTTCTGTGGACAGGAACGGGAACATCATCGTAGTGGATAATAAATCCTGCAGCATTTTCGTCTTCCAGCCAAACGGGAAACTCATCCGCAAGTTCGGCACTCGTGGAAATGGAGATGAACAGTTCGCAGGTGTTCACTGGGTTTCATTTCTTTCTCACATTTGCTCTTCCAGATAAAAGAAGACATTTAAAGGTGTGTGTGTGTGTGTGTGTGTGTGTGTGTGTGTGTGTGTGTGTGTGTGTGTGTGTGTGTGTGTGTTGCTTCAGGTCCACACTTTGCAGCAGTAAATCAGAATAATGAGATTATTGTGACTGATTTCCACAATCACTCAGTGAAGGTGTGTATTACAGCAGTGAGAGTGTTGAGTTTGATTGGTTGTGTTTGGAGGTGTAGAATCTAATAAGGGTGAATGTGTTGTGTTTGAGGTGTTTAATGCAGAGGGAGATTTCCTGTTTAAATTCGGCTGTAGTGGTGAAGGGAACGGCCAGTTTAACGCCCCCACTGGAGTCGCTGTGGATTTTACTGGGAACATCATTGTAGCAGACTGGGGAAACAGCCGTATACAGGTAACACACTGTACACACACAATATACTCCCTGTACACTAGACACCCACTATACATTATACACACACTGTACACTGTACACACACTATACACACACTATACACACCATACACACACTATACACATACTGTACACTGTACACACCCTACACACACTATATACACACTGCACACCATACACACACTATACACCATACACACTATACACACACACACTATACACAGCATACACACACTATACACTATACATACTGTACACTGTACACACTATACACCATACACACACACTATACACTATACACACTGTACACTGTACACACACTATATACACACCATACACACACTATACACTATACACATACTGTACACTGTACACACACAATATACTCCTGTACACTAGACACCCACTATACATTATACACACACACTGTACACTGTACACACATTATACACACTATACACCATACACACTATACACTATACACATACTGTACACTGTACACACCCTACACACACTATACACACTGCACACCATACACACACTATACACACCATACACACACTATACACATACTGTACACTGTACACACCTACACACACTATATACACACTGCACACCATACACACACTATACACCATACACACACTATACACTATACACATACTGTACACTGTACACACCTACACACACTATATACACACTGCACACTATACACACTACACACACTATACACCATACACACACTATACACTATACACATACTGTACACTGTACACACCCTACACACACTATATACACACTGCACACCATACACACACTATACACCATACACACACTATACACTATACACATACTGTACTCTGTACACACTATATACACACCATACACACACTATACACTATACACATACTGTACACTGTACACACACTATACACTATACATACTGTACACTGTACACACACTATATACACACCATACACACTATACACAGTATGCACACTATACACTATACACACCATACACACTATACACAGTATGCACACACTATACACTATACCCACCCTACACACACTATATACACACTGCACCATACACACACACTATACACACTATAAACTCTATGCACTATACACACTATACACTGTACACCCTACACACACTATATACACACTGCACACCATACACACACTATACACCATACACACACTATACACTGTACACACCCCACACACACTATATACACTGCACATCATACACACACTATACACTATACACTATACACACACTGTACACACACTATACACACACTGTACACTATACACATGCTCACACACTGTATACACTATTAACTATACACTATATACAGTATACACTATATGCACGATACACACACTATACACTATACACACTATACATACTATACACACACTATACATACTATACGTACAATATACACTATATACACACCATGCATACACCATACACACGCTTTACACTCTATACACTATATACACACAGCTGCTACCTATACACACTCCACTTTAAACACTCCAGCAATACACACTCGTGCTATGCACACGCCACTTCACAAACACCACTGTACACACTACACTTTACACACACTTCTAATGTCTACACACAGTTTTTAATTCATTAATCTGCGATCTTAACTGTTATGCTCTGTGTGTGTGTGTGTGTGTGTGTGTGTGTGTGTGTGTGTGTGTGTGTGTGTGTGTAGGTGTTTGACAGCAGCGGCTCATTCCTGTCCTTCATTAACACTTCAGCAGATCCTCTGTTCGGGCCTCAGGGTCTCTCCATCACCTCCAACTCTCACGTCCTTGTGGCTGATTCAGGAAATCACTGCTTTAAAGTTTACCGCTATCTTCAGTGACACTCCTCATCCCTCCATCCACCCATTTCGCCATCCCATAATTCCTTCATCCCTCCATCCACCCATTTCGCCATCCCATAATTCCTTCATCCCTCCATCCACCCATTCCTCCATCGCATAATTAAATCAATCCTCCGTCCACCTATTCCTCCATCCCATAATTAAATCATCCCTCCTTCCACCTATTCCTCCATCATATGATTCCATCAACACTCCATCCACCCATTTTACATCCCATAATTCCTTCATATATCCATCATCCCTTCATATTCCATCTATACCTTAATCCCATCCTCCCTCCAGCTGCCTATTCCATAATACCATCCTCCCTTAATCCATTTATCCCTCTATCCAGTAATACCATTACCCCTCCATCCACCCGTTCCTCCATTCCATGGTCCCATGCTTCCTCCATCTTGATTATTCCAGATAGCACTGTTGTTTTTAGATTGTTTTCAGGATTATAACATACTGATCTGAACACAGGATAAATAAAGGGATCAATATAAATAATAAAATAAAATAAAAACTATCAAAACTGTGATTTTTTTATTTATTTATTAATTTCTTGGTTTTTTTATTTTAAGATAAAATGACTATTACAGTGTGTCTGAGACGTCCAGTCATCTCTGTATGTACATTATAGAACCTGTACTCTAATACTTGTAATATAATCCCATACTGCAATACAAGTACAAGTGTTACAGTACAGTTACTAAACAGTTGTTACAGTACAGGTGTTACAGTACAGTGTTTCAGTAGAGTTACAGTACAGTTATTATACATGTGTTAAAGTACAGGTGTTACAGTACAGTGTTTCAGTAGAGTTACAGTACAGTTACTATACATGTGTTACAGTACAGTGTTACAGTACAGGTGTTACAGTACAGTGTTTCGGTAGAGTTACAGTACAGTTACTATACATGTGTTGCAGTACAGTGTTACAGTACAGGTGTTACAGTACAGTGTTTCAGTAGAGTTACAGTACAGTTACTATACATGTGTTACAGTACAGTGTTACAGTACAGGTGTTACAGTACAGTGTTTCAGTAGAGTTACAGTACAGTTACTATACATGTGTTACAGTACAGGTGTTACAGTACAGAGATACAGTACAGGTGTTACAGTACAGAGATACAGTACAGGTGTTACAGTACAGGTGTTACAGTACAGAGATACAGTACAGGTGTTACAGTACAGGTGTTACAGTACAGTATTTCAGTAGAGTTACAGTACAGTTACTATACATGTGTTACAGTACAGGTGTTACAGTACAGTGTTTCAGTAGAGTTACAGTACAGTTACTATACATGTGTTACAGTACAGGTGTTACAGTACAGTGTTTCAGTAGAGTTACAGTACAGTTACTATACATGTGTTACAGTACAGTGATACAGTACAGGTGGTACAATACAGAGATAGAGTACAGTTACTATACAGGTGTTACAGTACAGTGTTTCAGTAGAGTTACAGTACAGTGTTTCAGTACAGGTGTTACTGTACAGTTACTATACAGGTGTTACTGTACAGTTACTATACAGGTGTTACTGTACAGTTACTATACAGGGGTTACTGTACAGTTACTATACAGGTGTTAAAGCACAGGTGTTACAGTATAGAGTTACAGAACAGGTGTTTCAATACAGGTGTTACAGTACATGTGTAACAGTACAGAGTTACAGTACAGTGTTTCAGTACAGGTGTAACGGTACAGTGTTTCAGTACAGTTGTTTCAATACAGAATTACTGTAAATTGGAGGTATTACAGTCGGAAACTCTGAGTTTGGGGATTTTCTTTTACACACCTGGCAACCTCGCAAGCTGTTCTGTTCTTCCGGTTTCGTAGCTGATCCGCCATCCCGGAGCGGAAGTGCACGAGCGCGGATGTGGAAGTTCAGTACAGTGTGAGGAGTCGGTGGCAGCGGGCGCGCGCGGGGGAACAGCCGAGTGATTTCCATCAGGTACGGAGCAGGTGAGGCGCGCGGACAGGTGAGGCACGGCGGTGCGCGAGCACGGCCTCAGGGGCTTTAGCATGACAGCTAATGCTTTAAAGAGTTCAGTAGCGCAGTTATTCCCGGAAGCGGGGTGTGGAGAACTTTGGGCCGGAGTGTGTGATATTCCCTGTGATCACACACACACACACACACACTCGGGTTTATTTTAAATATAAATAAACAGTCTGTGGGGCAGAGTAAAGGACAGCGAACCTGTTAGCTTGTAGCTAATTCCATCAAGTACACAACTTTAACCGGAAGTTAAACTAAAACATTAGATCAAAGCGATAAAAGCGGAAGTAAAAACTTTATAAACACTGACACAAACATCAACACGATAGTCAGCGCAGGAAGTCCGAGTGAGATGAACACCTGCTCAGGTAGGTGCTGTACAGTTGTGAGGTTCCTCTTCTGTTTTTGTTTCCTTGTTTCAGCAAGAAAACAGAAGTGTATTGTTGATTATGAGCTGCTCAGTGAAGCTGATCTTCACCACTCCTCCTCCTGCACTGATGGAGGAACACTGACTTTCACAATTGAGAAAAACACAATATCAAGAATTTTTAATGTGAAAATGTCTGTCTGAGCTGGTAAAATGCTTGTAGATCCAGATCTGGTGAAACG
>NC_060911.1:14236211-14238711 GCF_014805685.1 Silurus meridionalis | reverse complement strand
TAGGGTTTATATTCCTGGTTAGTGTTTATTTACCTGGTTATTACCTGGTTAGTGTTTATATTCCTGGTTAGTGTTTATATTCCTGGTTAGTGTTTATTTACCTGGTTATTACCTGGTTAGTGTTTATATTCCTGGTTAGGGTTTATATTCCTGGTTAGTGTTTATATTCCTGGTTAGGGTTTATATTCCTGGTTAGTGTTTATATTCCTGGTTAGGGTTTATATTCCTGGTTAGTGTTTATTTACCTGGTTATTACCTGGTTAGTGTTTATATTCCTGGTTAGTGTTTATTTACCTGGTTATTACCTGGTTAGTGTTTATATACCTGATTAGTGTTTATACCTGGTTAGGGTTTATATACCTGGTTAGTGTTTATATACCTGGTTAGGGTTTATATTCCTGGTTAGTGTTTATACCTGGTTAGTGTTTATATTTCTGGTTAGTGTTTATACCTGGTTAGTGTTTATATTCCTGGTTAGTGTTTATACCTGGTTAGTGTTTATACCTGGTTAGTGTTTATATTCCTGGTTAGGGTGTATTCCTGGTTAGTGTTTATATTCCTGGTTAGTGTTTGTTTACCTGGTTATTACCTGGTTAGTGTTTATATTCCTGGTTATTACCTGGTTAGTGTTTATATTCCTGGTTAGTGTTTATTTACCTGGTTATTACCTGGTTAGTGTTTATTTACCTGGTTAGTGCTTATTCCTGGTTAGTGTTTATATTCCTGGTTAGACAGTGTGTTTATACCTGGTTAGAGTTTATACCTGGTTAGTGTTTATTTACCTGGTTACCTGGTTAGTGTTTATATTCCTGGTTAGTGTTTATATTCCTGGTTAGTGTTTATTTACCTGGTTATTACCTGGTTAGTGTTTATATTCCTGGTTAGGGTTTATATTCCTGGTTAGTGTTTATATTCCTGGTTAGGGTTTATATTCCTGGTTAGTGTTTATATTCCTGGTTAGGGTTTATATTCCTGGTTAGTGTTTATTTACCTGGTTATTACCTGGTTAGTGTTTATATTCCTGGTTAGTGTTTATTTACCTGGTTATTACCTGGTTAGTGTTTATATACCTGATTAGTGTTTATACCTGGTTAGGGTTTATATACCTGGTTAGTGTTTATATTCCTGGTTAGGGTTTATATTCCTGGTTAGTGTTTATACCTGGTTAGTGTTTATATTTCTGGTTAGTGTTTATACCTGGTTAGTGTTTATATTCCTGGTTAGTGTTTATACCTGGTTAGTGTTTATATTCCTGGTTAGTGTTTATATTCCTGGTTAGGGTGTATTCCTGGTTAGTGTTTATATTCCTGGTTAGTGTTTGCTTACCTGGTTATTACCTGGTTAGTGTTTATATTCCTGGTTATTACCTGGTTAGTGTTTATATTCCTGGTTAGTGTTTATTTACCTGGTTATTACCTGGTTAGTGTTTGTTACCTGGTTAGTGCTTATTCCTGGTTAGTGTTTATATTCCTGGTTAGACAGTGTGTTTATACCTGGTTAGAGTTTATACCTGGTTAGAGTTTATACCTGGTTAGGGTTTATATTCCTGGTTAGGGTTTATATTCCTGGTTAGTGTTTATATTCCTGGTTAGAGTTTATATTCCTGGTTAGTGTTTATTTACCTGGTTATTACCTGGTTAGTGTTTATATTCCTGGTTAGTGTTTATTTACCTGGTTATTACCTGGTTAGTGTTTATATACCTGATTAGTGTTTATACCTGGTTAGGGTTTATATACCTGGTTAGTGTTTATATTCCTGGTTAGGGTTTATATTCCTGGTTAGTGTTTATACCTGGTTAGTGTTTATATTTCTGGTTAGTGTTTATACCTGGTTAGTGTTTATATTCCTGGTTAGTGTTTATATTCCTGGTTAGTGTTTATACCTGGTTAGTGTTTATATTCCTGGTTAGGGTGTATTCCTGGTTAGTGTTTATATTCCTGGTTAGTGTTTGTTTACCTGGTTATTACCTGGTTAGTGTTTATATTCCTGGTTATTACCTGGTTAGTGTTTATATTCCTGGTTAGTGTTTATTTACCTGGTTATTACCTGGTTAGTGTTTATATTCCTGGTTAGACAGTGTGTTTATACCTGGTTAGAGTTTATACCTTGTTAGGGTTTATATTCCTGGTTAGTGTTTATATTCCTGGTTAGTGTTTATATTCCTGGTTAGAGTTTATATTCCTGGTAAGAGTTTATACCTGGTTAGAGTTTATACCTGGTTAGGGTTTATATTCCTGGTTAGTGTTTATATTCCTGGTTAGTGTTTATATTTCTGGTTAGTGTTTATATTCCTGGTTAGTGTTTATATTCCTGGTTAGAGTTTATATTCCTGGTTAGAGTTTATATTCCTGGTTAGAGTTTATACCTGGTTAGGGTTTATATTCCTGGTTAGGGTTTATATTCCTGGTTAGTGTTTATTTACCTGGTTATTACCTGGTTAGTGTTTATATTCCTGGTTATTACCTGGTTAGTGTTTATTTACCTGGTTAGTGTTTATAC
>NC_060911.1:14223711-14231211 GCF_014805685.1 Silurus meridionalis | reverse complement strand
CTATTACCACTTACCTCTCAAAACCACTTCAACTCTACTCCAACTCTACTCCAACTTTATTCCAACTCTACTCCAACTTTACTCAAACTCTATTCCAACTTTACTCAAACTCTATTCCACCTCTACTCCAACTTTACTCAAACTCTATTCCAACTCGATTCCAACTTTACTCAAACTCTATTCCAACTTTACTCAAACTCTATTCCACCTCTACTCCAACTTTACTCAAACTCTATTCCAACTTTACTCAAACTCTATTCCAACTCTACTCCAACTTTACTCAAACTCTATTGCAACTCTACTCCAACTTTACTCAAACTCTATTCCAACTCTATTCCAACTCTACTCCAACTTTATTCCAACTCTACTCCAACTCTATTCCAACTCTACTCCAACTCTATTCCAACTCTATTCCAACTTTACTTAAACTCTATTCCAACTTTACTTAAACTCTATTCCAACTCGATTCCAACTTTACTCAAACTCTATTCCACCTCTACTCCAACTTTACTCAAACTCTATTCCAACTTGACTCAAACTCTATTCCAACTCTACTCCATCTTTACTCCAACTCTATTCCAATTCTACTCCAACTTTACTCAAACTCTATTCCAACTCGATTCCAACTTTACTCAAACTCTATTCCAACTCTACTCCAACTTTACTCAAACTCTATTCCAACTCGATTCCAACTTTACTCAAACTCTATTCCAACTCTATTCCAACTTTACTTAAACTCTATTCCAACTCGATTCCAACTTTACTCAAACTCTATTCAACTCTATTCCAACTTTACTTAAACTCTATTCCAACTTTAGACAAACTCTATTCCAACTCTATTCCAACTTTACTCAAACTTTATTTCAACTCTATTCCAACTTTACTCAAACTCTATTCCAACTTTCCTCAAACTCTATTCCAACTCTATTTCAACTTTACTCAAACTCTATTTCAACTCTACTCCAACTCTACTCAAAACACCTGAACTACACGTGAGCAACAATATCCACATGTCTATTACCACTTACCTCTCTATACCACTCTAACTCTACTCCAACTGTATTCTAACTCTATTCCAACTCTATTCCAACTTTATTCCAACTCTATTCCAACTTTATTCCAACTCTACTCCAACTCTACTCCAACTCTACTCCAACTCTACTCAAACTCTATTCCAACTCTATTCCAACTCTATTCCAACTTTACTTAAACTCGATTCCAACTTTACTCAAACTCTATTCCAACTCTATTCCAACTTTACTTAAACTCTATTCCAACTTTAGACAAACTCTATTCCAACTCTATTCCAACTTTCCTCAAACTCTATTCCAACTTTCCTCAAACTCTATTCCAACTCTATTCCAACTTTACTCAAACTCTATTCCAACTTTACTCCAACTCTACTCAAAACACCTGAACTACACGTGAGCAACAATATCCACATGTCTATTACCACTTACCTCTCTATACCACTCTAACTCTACTCCAACTGTATTCTAACTCTATTCCAACTCTATTCCAACTTTATTCCAACTCTATTCCAACTCTATTTCAACTCTACTCCAACTCTACTCAAACTCTATTCCAACTCTATTCCAACTCTATTCCAACTTTACTTAAACTCTATTCCAACTCGATTCCAACTTTACTCAAACTCTATTCCAACTCTATTCCAACTTTACTTAAACTCTATTCCAACTTTAGACAAACTCTATTCCAACTCTATTCCAACTTTCCTCAAACTCTATTTCAACTCTATTCCAACTTTACTCAAACTCTATTCCAACTTTCCTCAAACTCTATTCCAACTCTATTTCAACTTTACTCAAACTCTATTTCAACTCTACTCCAACTCTACTCAAAACACCTGAACTACACGTGAGCAACAATATCCACGTCTATTACCACTTACCTCTCTATACCACTCTAACTCTACTCCAACTGTATTCTAACTCTATTCCAAATCTATTCTAACTCTACTCCCAGCATCAAAACACCTGAACTACACGTGAGCAACAATATACACATCTTTATTACCACTTACCTCTCTACTGTACACAAACTCTAACTGTACTCTAGCTCTACACAAATGCTAACTCTACTCTGATTCTATTGTAACTACTGTAGCTGTACTGTACCTCTACACTAACTCTACTCTAACTTTAGTGTAGCTCTACGCTAGAATTATTTTACCTCTACTAACTCTACTGTAACTACAGTAACTCTACTCAAACTCTACACCAACTCAAACTGTACTGTAACTCTATTCTACACTAACTCTAAACTAACTCCACTCTAACACCACTTTAACTCTACATTACTCCACTCTACACATGCAGACATCCACTTGATGGCAGGTTTTCATTTGATGATTGTGTTTAAGGAAAAACCTGTGTGTGTGTGTGTGTGTGTGTGTGTGTGTGTGTGTGTGTGTGTGTGTGTGTGTGTGTGTGTGTGTGTGGACAACAATTAATGAGTTTCCTGCATGTATTTAGGAGGAGTTTGGCTACAATGCTGACACTCAGAAGCTCCTGTCTAAAAACGGTGAGACTCTTTTAGGGGCCATCAACTTCTTCATCTCCAGCGTCAACACTCTGCTGGACAAAACCATTGAGGACACCATGATCAACATCAAACAGTACGAAGCAGCTAGGTAGGACTCCAGTGGAATGTTCTTCAGTTTGTCTTGGTGTATAACTTGTTAAGATGGAGTGCATCCTTTCACCAGGCAGTGAAAGCTGCAGGTTGTGGACAATAGAAATGTGATGTTCAGCACTGGGACTGTCAGAAAGCAAGTTCTGGTGTAAAAGCACTGAAGCAGATCTTTGTCTCCCTCTGCTGCAGGATCGAATATGATGCGTATCGTACAGATCTGGAGGAATTGAATCTCGGCCCGCGTGATGCCACCACTCTGCCCAAGATCGAACAGTCTCAGATCCGCTTCCAGCTCCACCGAGAAAAATATGAAAAGATGCGCAATGACGTCTCCGTTAAACTCAAGTTCCTGGAGGAGAATAAGGTGCTCACGATTTCCCCTAAAATGATTCTGCACTGGTAGTGTGAGAGAGACCGTGTGTGTGTGTGTGTGTGTGTGTGTGTGTGTGTGTGTGTGTGTGTGTGTGTGTGTGTGTGTGTGTGTGTGTGTTATAATAAATAAGTGTATTGTTCTGCAGGTGAAGGTTCTCCACAATCAGCTGATCCTGTTCCACAATGCCATCGCTGCATATTTTGCTGGAAACCAGCAGCACCTGGAGCAAACTCTCAAACAATTCCACATCAAACTGAAGATGCCTGGTGCAGACACGCCCTCCTGGTTAGAGGAACACTGAGAGGAACTCCTAAACTAAAGCCCCCTCCAAAGGTCCTGCACATGGTTTTGTTTCTAGAGAGGAAGCAGGAAGTTCACGCGCTCCTCAAATAGTAAAAATCTCTAAACTGCTTTTTCTTCTTGATGTTTTTCTGTTTTTTTTTTCTACTCAGTGACACTAAAGCTGTTCAAAGTTACGTTTGGAGTACAAAGAAAGCCTAAGACCAGATGTTTTCACTTTTAGTTCCACAGCTGGGGTTTTGAGTGAGTGTTCATCTGGGAGGAGAAGTTTTGGAGAAAATCAGACATGCACTTTAATAATGTCATGAAACAGGACAAGTCAGATCTTTTTTATAAAAACAGGAGGAAATTCCACTGAATGTAAACCAAAGGGTTAAAAACATCCAAATGGTGGTGATGACCAGAGCTCTGGTTCTTCTGCCTTCCTTCTGAACCCCTGTGATGTCTCTTTCAGAGTCTCCAGGTCCTCACCACAGTGTGTGTGTTTTTATGAAGACCTGAGGGAAAAATCCGACACTTTATATTTCATATGAATTTCTTCACATGAATGTTTTCACTCCATAATGTGCCTTTTCTCTCTCCAGCAAACAGCTAAGCAAAAACCACACAGGTGTGTCACTGCTCTGCTGTGGACCAACACACACACACACACACACACCAGCACATGTGTGTATGTGTACATTATTCATGTGTAACTGAAAGGAGCTGCTTGTTACGATGATAATCCCGTCACACTCTTCATCTCCATTCCACATTATAAAGTGTTTCAATGCTGTGTATGAACCTGAACTGTTCCTGAACTGTTCCTGATAAGTGAGTTCCTTCTGCGTCTGTCTGGAACACGTCTGGGTGCAGGAATTCTGTGCATTTTTGTTTTCTTTCTGTAATATTGATCCTGTCTTTCCTCTACATTTTTATAAACCTCCCAAACTTCATGACAATTCCTCTGCAATCAAACCCAAAAGACACACACACACACTTCTACACACACACTCCCACACAAACAAACACATGCATCTCTCTCACACACACACTCCCACACACTCCCACACTCTCACACAATCATACACACGCATCTCTGTCTCTCACACACACACACTCCCACACAAACACACGCCTCTCTCTCTCTCTCACACACACACACACACACACACACACACACACACACACACTTCTACACACACTCCCACACAAACAAACACATGCATCTCTCTCTCACACACACACTCCCACACACACTCCCACACTCTCACACAATCATACACACGCATCTCTGTCTCTCACACACACACACACTCCCACACAAACAAACGCATCTCTCTCTCTCTCACACACACACACACACACACACACACACACACTTCTACACACACTCCCACACAAACAAACACATGCATCTCTCTCACACACACTCCCACACACACTCCCACACTCTCACACAATCATACACGCATCTCTGTCTCTCACACACACACACTCCCACAAACAAACGCATCTCTCTCTCTCACACACACACACACACACACACACACACACACACACACACACACTTCTACACACACTCCCACAAACAAACACATGCATCTCTCTCTCACACACACACTCCACACACACTCCCACACTCTCACACAATCATACACACGCATCTCTGTCTCTCACACACACACTCCCACAAACAAACGCATCTCTCTCTCTCTCACACACACACACACACACACACACACACACTTCTACACACACTCCCACAAACAAACACATGCATCTCTCTCTCACACACACTCCACACACACTCCCACACTCTCACACAATCATACACGCATCTCTGTCTCACACACACACACTCCCACACAAACACACGCCTCTCTCTCTCTCACACACACACACACACACACACACACACACACACTTCTACACACACACTCCCACACAAACAAACACATGCATCTCTCTTTCACACACACACTCACACAATCATACACACGCATCTCTGTCTCTCACACACACACACACACACACACTCTCTCTCTCTCTCTCTCTCTCTCTCTCTCACACACACACACACACACACACACACACACACACACACACACACACTTCTACACACACTCCCACAAACAAACACATGCATCTCTCTCACACACACACTCCACACACACTCCCACTCTCACACAATCATACACATCTCTGTCTCACACACACACATCTCTCTCTCTCACACACACACACACACACTTCTACACACTCCCACACAAACAAACACACATCTCTCTCTCTCACACACACTCCCACACACTCCCACACTCTCACACAATCATACACGCATCTTTGTCTCTCTCTCTCTCACACACACACACGCATCTCTCTCACACACACACACACACTCCCACACAAACACACGCATCTCTCTCTCACACACACTCCCACACTCACACAATCATACACACGCATCTTTGTCTCTCTCTCTCACACACACACATCTCTCTCACACACACACACACTCCCACACAAACACACGCATCTCTCTCACATACTCCCACACACTCTCACACAATCATACACACATCTTTGTCTCTCTCTCTCACACACACACACACACACAGATGCATCTTTCACACACACACACACACATTCCCACACACATTTCCACTCTGTCTCATACACACACACACACATCCCACACTCGCACACAAACATACACATTCACACGCATCTCTGTCTCTCACACACACTCCCACACTCACACACACAATTCCACACTCTCTCACACACACACACAAATTCCCACACTCTCACACAAACATACACACGCATCGCTCTCACACACACACAATTTTACACTCTGTCTCTCACACACACACACAATGCAATCAGTAACTGTGACCTAAAACTGATCCCTGTGTACAAGGCCTCTCTCTCTCTCTCTCTCTCTCTCTCTCTCTCTCTCTCTCTCTCTCTCTCTCTCCTCTCTCTCCTATAAATATACTTCTATATTTTGTGTATTTGATGTATTTTTGGACAGACGTATATGTTGCTGTGGGCATTGTTGAGTGATGTGATTAAAAGGGTTTCTCTGGAGTTGTGGAGGAAGCTGTTAGACGTGACCAAGGAAAAGAAATAAACATTTTTATTAATGACCCTAAGATTCATTTTCTTTTTTAACTTCAGCATAAATCTCACGTGTGTGTGTCTGTCTGTCTGTGTGTCTGTCTGTGTGTGTGTGTGTGTGTGTGTGTGTGTGTGTGTGTGTGTGTGTGTGTGTGTGTGTGACAGACAGACAGACAGACAAAGAGAGAAAGGGGTATGTGTACGGAGTCTGTACTGAAGAACAGAGACATTTCTGCTCTGTCCCACATGGAGGCGCTGTTTCACCTTCAATAACATTTAGGACTCATCATTTCCACACAGTGATGCTGGAGGACCACAAACCATCAACTCCAACAATCTGAACTGAACTTCAGCTCTGTGGGAGGGTATAGTGTGAAGTGTGTGTGGTGGGAAGGGAGAGGAGAGTGTGTGGTGGGAGAGGAGAGTGTGTGGTGGGAGGGGAGAGTGTGGAGAGTGTGTGGTGGGAGAAGAGAGTGTGAAGAGTGTGTGGTGGGAGAAGAGTGTGGAGGTGTGTGGTGGGAGAAGAGTGTGGAGAGTGTATGGTGGGAGGAGAGTGTGAAGAGTGTGTGGTGGGAGAAGAGAGTGTGGAGAGTGTGTGTGGGAGAAGAGTGTGGAGAGTGTGTGGTGGGAGAAGAGTGTGGAGAGTGTGTGGTGGGAGAAGAGAGTGTGGAGAGTGTGGTGGGAGAAGAGAGTGTGGTGGGAGAAGAGTGTGTGGAGAGTGTGGTGGGAGAAGAGTGTGTGGAGAGTGTGGTGGGAAAAGAGTGTGGAGAGTGTGGTGGGAGAAGAGAGTGGAGAGTGTGGTGGGAGAAGAGTGTGGAGAGTGTGTGGTGGGAGAAGAGAGTGGAGAGTGTGTGGTGGGAGAAGAGAGTGTGTGGTAGGAGAAGAGAGTGTGGAGAGTGTGGTGGGAGGGAAGAGTGTGGTGGGAGAGGAGTGTGTGGTGGGAGAAGAGAGTGTGGAGAGAAGAGTGTGGAGTGTGTGTGGTGGGAGAGGAGAGTGTGTGGTGGAGAGAAGAGTGTGGAGAGTGTGGTGGGAGGGAGAGTGTGGTGGGAGAGAAGAGTGTGTGGTGG
>NC_060911.1:14218711-14221211 GCF_014805685.1 Silurus meridionalis | reverse complement strand
GTGTGTGTGTGTGTATGCGTGTGTGTGTTGTGTATGTAACGAGCGTGTCCTCGTGCCGCTCACACACTTTAGTAATTTGTGCAGGTTTTCATCTGCACGTGTAGAAGATTGCAGTAGTTGATGACGTCATGGTGGACGTTTATTCGTCATGTCCAGGCCTTTGGTTGCGCTTGTAAGTGTGAACGGGATGAAACTCAGTATTTCGTTCTGCAGTCATTCAGGAGCTGTGACACGACTGAAGGTTCTTCAGAAGATCAGGAGTTTGTCTCAGTGAGGGTGTTGGTTTGGTTTGATAGAGCAGAACTTTATATTTCAGGATAAACGATGTCTAAATTAGAGAGAAACTTCATATTATTCTTATTTATTATTAATATCAGCATTTGGTCTTAAAGTCTGTGAATAATAAACTCCAGAGCTCTGAGATGTTTACCAGAACGACGTCCAGTAATTTCTTTAATTCACTTTCTATTAAAAGTTGCACAGCTTATGATGAGATTAGGGGGCGGGGTTGAGTTGTGTGTGTGTGGGGGCATGAATGACACTGCACTGAATTACATGAACATCATCGCCAGCGGTTCTCCGGACTGTTGTATTGGCGATTAATTTCTTCAGTAGATCAGTTGAGTGATGAAGACCAGCCCAGGTTTTGAGAACGTCAGTAGTTTTTTTTATTTTGGTTCTGTTTTTCTAGTGAGTTTTCCAGCTTCTGTTTACTTCACACTGAATCCATCTGCTGATGTTTGATGAAGGTAAGAAGAATTACCTTCACCATCACAGTTCAGTAAAGAAGTCGTTTTGAAGAACAACATCTCATCCATCAGGAGGCCAGTCTTAGAGCTTTAATGATGAAGGTACTGGTGATGTCCTTCAGAACTTTCTGGATTGTTTGGACTATTCAGGATCTTTATCTGTATTGGAAGTTGTATTAAATTGTAAGTGCTGTTTTTAGTGTTTTATGGTGAAGTGTGTGTGTGTGTGTGTGTGTGTGTGTGTGTGTGTGTCGTACTCCTGGGTGTTCTCGCTCAAACCCTGTCGAAGTCACTGCAGATTTTATTGTCTCACAGCTTTGTGCTTTATATCATGATCTTGTGTCTCCGGGACGATCCCAGGCCGTTCTGTTCCTCATGCTGTGACGAAGCTGAGAAAGTCCATTCAGGACTTGAAGAACAAAGCCCTAGGAAAGGTTTTGAAGGGGTCAGGACAGAAGGGGGGTAGCGACATGGTGACGTGTTGCCATGGTAACCCAACCTTTTTCTGGGAGAAGCTAACTAGCACTTAAAATTCCAAAGTGTGATTCTCGGGTCTGATACATGAAAATATGATATATATGGGGGAGTTTGCTTGAGGTCAGAGGTTAAAACGTCCCCACATAAAAAGGCTGTGAAGATTTTAAGGGCAGTAAAGGTTCTGTGCCCCCCCACCACCAAAATCAAGCCAGTTCTACAGCCGGAGGACACGCGGTGACAGTAAACTACAGGTATCGCACATGTCGGAGAGGGTAAACTACACTTGGAGGACGTGGTGGTGATATGGGGAAACTACACGTGGTGGTGAGGGTAAACTACATGTGAGGATGTGACGGTGGGGGTGAACTACACTTGGAAGACGTGGTGGTGAGGATAAACTACACGCGGAGGACGCGCCGGTGAGAGTACAATACACGTGGAGGATGCGGCGTTGAGGGTAATCTATGCATGCTGGTGACTGGAAACTACATGTAGAGGACACTGTGGTGGTGGGGGGAAACTACGTGTGGAGGACGTAGTGATGAGGGTAAATCTCACTTGGAGGATGCGGCGGTGAAGTTAAAATTCACGTAGAGGATGCGGTGGTGTGGGTAAACTACACATTGAGGGCACAGCATAGTGAGGTTAAACTACACGTGGAGGACCTGGTGGTGGAGAGGGTAAACTACATGTGAAGGAATGTGGGGTGATTAGAAGTGGTTTGGTGATGGGGAGGGGTGATTAGGGGTGGCGTGGGGACTGGAAGGGGCTGATTGGGGTGGCGTGGGGACGGAAGGGGCTGATTGGGGTGGCGTGGGGACGGGAGGGTGTGATTAGGGGTGGCGTGGGGACGGAAGGGTGTGATTAGGGGTGGCGTGGGGACGGGAAGGGTGTGATTAGGGGTGGCGTGAGGACGGAAGGGTGTGATTAGGGGTGGCGTGAGGACGGAAGGGTGTGATTAGGGGTGGCGTGGGGACGGGAGGGGTGATTAGGGGTGGCGTGGGGACGGGAGGAGGTGATTAGGGGTGGCGTGGGGACGGGAGGAGGTGATTAGGGGTGGCGTGGGGACGGGAGGAGGTGATTAGGGGTGGCGTGGGGACGGGAGGAGGTGATTAGGGGTGGCGTGGGGACGGGAGGAGGTGATTAGGGGTGGCGTGGGGACGGGAGGGGTGATTAGGGGTGGCGTGGGGACGGGAGGGGTGATTAGGGGTGGCGTGGGGACGGGAGGGGTGATTAGGGGTGGCGTGAGGACGGGAGGGGTGATTAGGGGTGGC
>NC_060911.1:14101211-14213711 GCF_014805685.1 Silurus meridionalis | reverse complement strand
CATCATTCAACCTCCAGTCTCCATCCTCCAACCATCTGAGCTTATCTCCATCACCATGACCACCATCACCCTCGTTAAAACACTGAGGTCCCAGAATAAAGAGAATAATGTTTATTACTAATAAGCTCCGCCTTCCTTTCTGTAATAGCTCAGACTAAGCTCATTTGTAGCTCCGCCCCTCAAATAAGATCTCTACTGATGTATTGAGGAATCTGTAGATACTCGATAATCAGCAAAGAGCTTCAACACTGACGTCAAATGTTCAGTAAGATAAAAACTATGAACCAACACCTGATAGTCGTGTTTACCTTATTTCACACACACACACACACACACACACACACACACACACGGAAACACACACAGCTGCAGAAACACGCCTAACAACTTAAACATCATCCAATCTGACGCAAGATGTTTGTTTTACAAACATCACTGGGGATTTGGACGTGGAAGTGACCCGCTGTGTTGCGCTGTGTCATGGTTACGGTGCTGACGTGGTTGCCATGGTAGCATGTCGTTTATTCAGCTCCATAATCAGCCGGACCGGTGTGCAGTCGCTCGGTGATAACAACGCTTCAACTGCTATTGTTCAGCACTCCGCTGTAATTCCACACGTCATGACATGTGAGCTGTGGCTTTGCGCGTGCGCACACACACACACACACACACACACACACACACACCCTGGTACCGTCATACCTATTGCTGATGTGACTTGTTGCTGTTGCGCCCTCTAGTGGTGACAAGTAACAATACTGACATTTATACAACCTGAGAAAGTAGAGGGGTTGCACACACACACACACACACACACACACACGCAAAGAACAAAAAATTCAAGTGATTTTTATTCTCTTTCCGCAGATCAGCATTTTAGGCTCAAAAAGAGGAATGAACATGGGCATTTTCCTCAAACAGTTTAAGAAGTAAGTGTGTGTGTGTGTGTGTGTGTGTGTGTGTGTGTGTGTGTGTGAGTGAAAGAGAGTGTGAAAGTGAGTGTATGAGTATGTGTGTGTGAGAGTGTGTGAAAGTGAGTGTGTGTGTGTGTGTGTGTGTGTGTGTGTGTGTGTGTGTGTGTATAAGCGTGAGATTGGATTTTGATTGTGGATGATTTTAGCTGAACAGCGCGTCGTGTCCCTCAGGTGTAATCAGGCTTTAGTGGAAGACGTGCGTCTGGGGAACAGTACACAGTTTGGACTGGAGCCTCTGAAAGAGCTGCTCAAACTGTTGCCTGAGGAGGAAGAGGTGATGCACTCATCATCATCATCATCATCATCATCATCATGTTTTAAAATCTCGTCACTGCTGTGAAAATTAAACTCTTCTATTCTGCTGATGTGTAGATCAGAAAGTTGAGGGAATTTAAAGGAGATCCAGCGAAGCTCACCATGGTGGATTCCTTCATGTTTCTGTTGATCCAAGTACCCCGGTAAGATACACACACACACACACACACACACACTCCTCTTCTATTGTGGTGTGTTATTAGTGTTCTGCAATATAAATACATACCTGAATAAAAATTCAACACTGGTAGAGATGGCTTTTGTGTGTGTGTGTGTGTGTGTGTGTGTGTGTGTGTGTGTGTGTGTGTGTGTGTGCGCGTTCCAGTTTTGATGTGCGAATTGAGGCCATGGTCTTGCAGGAGGAGTTTTCTCCATCTTGTTCAGCAATGAGTCGAGAGCTTAATGTTGTACGCTTGGCCACAGAAGGTAAGACCAAGTACACACACACACACACACACACACACACACACACACATGCAAAATCTCACAATTAACCACACACACACACACACACACACACACACACACAAAATCTCAAACTCACACATGTAAACACACACAGACACACATGCACTCAATCTCTCTCTCACACACACACACACACAAACTCTGTGTGTGAGAGAGAGTTGAAGTTGTGTGTGAGAGAAATAAGAACTTGCAAGTCAGATGTTTTTTGTTGATGTCACTGTCAGAGTTAATGATGTGTGAGGATCTTCACGCCGTCCTGCACCTCGTCCTACAAGCTGGAAACATCATGAACCAGGTAAGGCCTACACTAGAGGTTCTGCACCATGTTTTTTCTCTGTAGACTACTGTAGAAACTGCACCTCTGAATAATGATGAAAGGTGTCGAAGATGTTCCTCAGGTCACAACTCAAAGCAGACCACGAAGACTAATTGCTTTAAACCTTTAACATCTTGACTGATTCCACAGGGAGGTTATGCAGGAAATGCTGTGGGCTTCAAGCTCTCTTCACTCCTCTCACTAGCAGATACCAAAGCCAACAAGCCAGGCATGAACCTGCTGCATTTCGTGGCCTTGGTAAGTCTCATGGTGAAGGCTCCTCTGATCGTTGCTCAGATTTCTAGCTCTTATTTCACGTTTTTCTGTTTAAACAGGAAGCACAGAAGAAAGATGAAAATCTTCTAAAGTTTCCAGAGAAGCTAACGCATGTACAGAGTGCTGCAAGGTAACGTCAGTGTGTGTGTGTGTGTGTGTGTGTGTATGTGGGTGGAGAGAATCTTATGAGGTGGACACACACATCACTGTATTTAGGCTCATCATCACTGTGTATTTGGGTCTTCTCTTGCTTTAATTTTCCTCTGTTCTTTGTTTTTTTTTCTGTAGGATCTCGGTGGAAAGCATTGAAGCAGAAATCTCCTCACTCAGCGTCAGGATGCAGGTTCTGGAGCAGAAGATTCAGGATGACGCTGAGCTGCTTTTACAATTCAATCCATTTATGCAGGTCAGATTTCTACCAGGATCTTTCTGGTATCAGTCACACAATAATCACCAGGTTCCAGTAATCCTATGTGCGAGTGTGAGTGCTTGTGTGTGTGTGTGTGTGTGTGTGTGTGTGTGTGTGTGTGTGTGTGTGTGTGTGTGTGTGTTATTGTTAACAAAATCTCTTACAAAAACTACAACTATGAATGATCAATTAATGTTAACTAAATTATAAATTAAATTAAAAATGTGAGTTTCCAAAAACATAAAAAGAATCTTAACCATAGCTCGGGTTAGGATTCAGATAAGGTAAGAGTTAGGATTAGGATTAGGTAATAGTTAGAGTGAGGATTAGGATTAGGAAAGAGTTAGGATTAGGGTTAGGTAATAGTTAGAGTGAGGATTACGGTTAGGTAAGAGTTAAGATTAGGGTTAGGTAATAGAGTGAGCGTTAGGGTTAGGTAAGAGTTAGGATTAGGTAAGAGTTAGGATTAGGTAAGAGTTAGGATTAGGTAAGTGTTAGGATTAGGTAAGAGTTAGGATTAGGTAATAGAGTGAGGATTAGGGTAAGGATTAGGAAAGAGTTAGGTTTAGGGATAGGTAAGAGTTAAGATTAGGTTAGGTAATAGTTAGAGTGAGGGTTAGGGTTAGGTAAGAGTTAGGATTAGGTAATAGAGTGAGGATTAGGGTTAGGATTAGGAAAGAGTTAGGATTAGGGTTAGATAATAGTTAGAGTGAGGGTTAGGGTTAGGTAAGAGTTAGGATTAGGTAATAGAGTGAGGATTAGGGTTAGGATTAGGAAAGAGTTAGGATTAGGGTTAGGTAATAGTTAGGGTTAGGTAAGAGTTAGGATTAGGGTTAGAATTAGGAAAGGGTTAGGATTAGTTAATAGTTAGAGTGAGGATTAGGGTTAGGATTAGGAAAGAGTTAGGGTTAGGATTGGGTTATAGTTAAGATTAGGTAATAGTTAGGGTTAGGATTAGTGTTAGGATTAGGTTAGGGTTAGGATTAGCTAAGAGTTAGGGTTGGATTAGGTAATAGTTAGAGTGAGGATTAGGGTTAGGATTAGTGTTAGGATTAGGTTAGAGTTAGGGTTAGGATTAGGTAATAGTTAGAGTGAAGATTAGGGTTAGGATTAGGAAAGAGTTAGGGTTAGGATTAGGAAGAGTTAGGGTTAGAGGTTAGGATTAGTGTTAGGATTAGGTTGGGGTTAGGATTAGCTAAGAGTTAGAGGTTAGGATTAGGTAATAGTTAGAGTGAGGATTAGGGTTAGGATTAGTGTTGGGAGTAGGTAAGAGTTAGGGTTGGGATTAGGTAATAGTTAGAGTGAAGATTAGGGTTAGGATTAGGAAGAGTTAGGGTTAGGATTAGGAAAGAGTTAGGGTTAGAGGTTAGGATTAGTGTTAGGATTAGGTTAGGGTTAGGATTGGCTAAGAGTTAGAGGTTAGGATTAGGTAATAGTTAGAGTGAGGATTAGGGTTAGGATTAGTGTTAGGAGTAGGTAAGAGTTAGGGTTGGGATTGGGTAATAGTTAGAGTGAAGATTAGGGTTAGGATTAGGAAGAGTTAGGGTTAGAGGTTAGGATTAGGTAAGGGTTAGGATTAGTGTTAGGAGTAGGTAAGAGTTAGGGTTAAAGTTTAGGATTAGGTAAGGGTTAGGTAAGAGTTAGGGTTAGAGTTTAGGATTAGGTAAGGGTTAGGATTAGTGTTATGATTAGTGTTGGGATTAGTAAAAAGAGTTAGGGTTAGAGGTTAGGATTAGGTAAGGGTGAGGGTTAGGGTTAGGATTAGTGTTAGGATTAGGTAAGAGTTAGAGTTAGAGTTTAGGATTAGGTTAGGGTTAGGATTAAGTAAATCACCAAAACAACAACTAAGTAGAATTTTCTAGAAAAACACCTTTATTTTGTATTTAAATGCTGAGTTGAAAAGGGAGAATGAACCGAAGTAAATCCATTAATTATGCAGAATCATAAATAACCAGTAGGTGGCAGTGTAACAGGTCTTAATGCTCATAGGCACAACAACAAATTAAAAGTAGTGACATGTGAAAAGCAAATCAGAAAAAAGTAGAGACAGCCAGTTTAATGAATATTGTTATATTATTCTGTTTCTGATAAAATTGTTTGTATGGTGAAGCAGTGATGGAAACATCTGTAGTCCAGTGAACTGGAAGAAGCTCACAGTGAAACAAACATGTTTTTCCATCAAACATACACAAAGTGAAATCTTTAAAAGTGTATGTAGTAAAAATAGGGTTCATGTTTCCTTTATCGGAAAGTAAATTACAGTATAACATTTTTCCTCTGGTTCTTTGCCCATTAGAGTTCGACACAAACTCTTCAGAACCTGAAACAGTGCGGGCTGGACCTGCGAAAGGAGGGCAACGTTCTTATCGATTTCTTCTGTGAAGACAAAGACACGTTCAAGCTCGACGAGTGCTTCAGGCTCTTTCAAGACTTCTGTCTCAAGTTTAAGAAAGCCGTGAAGGTACAAATTCAATATGTGACCCAAAGTCTTTGTAGTGGCCAAGAGTTTGTATGCTCTAGTTGTCAAAATAATTGCATCATATATCTTTTCTTCACACTGCCTCTTCGTTGTATTCGTTAGGATAATCTAGAACGAGAGCTGAAGGAAGCTGCCAGGCAGCAGCGTCTCCGTGAGCTGGAAGAAAGGCGCATCGCTTGGGCCGCTGCCAGCGCGGATCTGAGCGGTAGCGGAAATTTCGGTCGCAGCAGCAGTGAAAATGACGTGGATGTTCTCAACAAAGATGGCCTTCTAGACTTCTTGATGCATCCCCGACCTCACAGTCCCCACAGCCCATTGGGACGTTCTGCAAGCGCCCGCCGTTACCGCCACACAACTACAGAGCGCAACCTCCGTGGCTTCCTGGAGGTGTTTAATGACATTCCCAAAGCAGACATCAATAAATTTAGCAGCCTTCCACGTTCAGGACGTCCTCATCAAAGAAGGACTATAGCCTGGATGACCACAGCAGATGACAACAGAGAGCTGGGGCCTCAAAACAAACTCGGTTATGAAAACCTGGCAACTTCCCCACAGGCACAGACTGAACCAATCAGCCCCCTGGCTAGATACTCGGTGTCGGGCTACATTAGGGACATTGATGTTTACAGTAATAATAATTATGCAGGTCAAAACAGGAACTGGGTGGAGAAATCTCAAGATATATCACACATGAACAACAGAATAGAAAAACACACGCTGATATCTGGGCCTCAGGCCTTTGAGCTGTCGAATGCTAATGACAATAATAATAGCAGTTATTCACCACTGGATAACCAAGGAGTTACTGCAGAGGTAGAGAAGGAAAGGGACCCTACAAAAAAAACAACTTTCCCAGACACCCCTCCATCTAGTAGGGGATCTGAAGAAGCACCACATTCTGGAGCAGTGTACGACACCCACATGACTTCTCCCCAGAGAGAGGAGGAAGAGGAAAACAGCACGGTCTCCTCGACAACATGTGACACGCCTTTGCCTCTTGACCCCTCATCCAATAAAAAAGCTATTCTCTACGTACTGGACTGCACTGAAACGGATTGTTCTGTTATGTTGGACTTCTCGGAACTTGAAACTCCCCCTGTCTTCAAAGAAGAATCACAACTTGACATCAAGCCCCAGGACAGCAACTTCCAAAGTCTTCTTCAAGACCCTAGTTCTCTTTCTTCCAACTTTGCATCTTTGTCCACCAATGATCCATCTGTTTCTGTCGAAGAACCATTTGATGCAAAACCGGCAGAAGAGCTCCCAGTTACTCCATCTGTTACTAGAGACGAGGCAGAAAGTAACAACGTTGACATGGCGAAAAGTAAAAAGGGTGGTGAGAAGGCAGTGCAGATGGGTAGCTCCAAACCAACCAACCTAAAAAAGGTATTGTCTAAACCCGCTGGCACTCGAATAGGACGTCCTGCAAGAACCCTTACACCAACCGAGACCAGACACTTGCGCAAAGTGGTGCCAATCACCAAGGCGAGCCGTTCTGGCAGCAGTGTTAAGAGAGTAGAGAAATCTTTGGAGCTTGAGAAGGCAGCATCAAGACGTCCACTACGTGACCAGAGCATGCCAGCAAGAAAAGGTGATCGGCAGAGTAGAGCTGCTCGCCATTCTAGCGTTCCTCTAGAGTCTAAGGCGGAAAGAGGAACAACCGCAAGTGTTGTAGCTTCTCAGTGGGCTCGAGATCCCACTCCACACAGGCCTTCCATAAAGAAACCGACTGCCAAACCTGTCCGCAATATCCCCAAACCTCCAGCAGAAGAGAAAATGTGTCGCTCTACCATGAGAGCTTTAGCACAGGCTCAGGCTGTTTTGGATGCCAGTTCTCCTCAAACACCAACCCATGCCCGGAAGTCTGCTTCACCTCTGCCGAGCTTTGCTCGCAACACTGTTGCTTTCTCTTCCAGAACCAAAAAAGACATGGCAACGCAGCCTGCGCCAAGGACTCCACTGAAGAGCTCAACCTTATCGAGAACTTCCTCACTGAAGGCGCCTTCTGGCAGTAGGACAAACTCTGTATCTAGTGGACACTCAGCCCAAGGCGAGGAGAAACCAGGTGGATCTTTAAGGAGGGTTCAGACTGTCTGGGCTTCTGGTCGAAACACTTTACGGAGTGACACACCTACACCACAGACTGGGCAGGAGCAACCACGAAAGAGTAGCAGTTTCTCCGAGAAATCCTTCCTGCTAAAAGACTCCCCAACTGGCAAAGTTCTCAAGCCTGTTTGGAAGTAGAACTGATAGACAAAAAAGGCAATACAATTTCACACACACAGATTTTTATTTTATTCATCATCTAAGACGTATCTGAATGTATCTAAAGCCTTTGACATGTAGCTGAAGTTCTACGTATTGAGCTAGTGTTCCAGAAGAGACTAGCTGCTGTCAATATTTGACAACTCATTCTAGTGGTAGCACTTCATCCATAAAAGGATGTTAACGATGGCCTTTTAAACAGCAGACATTCAATGTTGCATCACCTTCACACACTTTGATCTCCTTTTCAAAGATGGAGCCACTTTGATTTGTTATATAACGTACTTCCTGCGACGTCACATTATCGTACGGCATGTTTTTAAAATCGCAAACGTAGCGCGAAATACACGTGAGCGAAATCAGGACCAGACACTCTGGTCAGGAGAGTCTTCTGGATTCCCTGAGCTAATGCACCTGAGAAACCTGGTTCAGTATTTGTAGTTCAGGTTCAGGATCAAGCTTTTCTACTGAACGATGAGACCCAGTGCTGAGCTGGGACAAGTGGGCGGAGTTAAAAAAAGAATACTGTCACACACTGTTGCTATGACTACTACAACTGCACTAACGCAATGAACCACAGACGAATCACTTTCAGTTTAATTAAACCACTGATGATGTTCAACATAATTCCATGTCTAATTGGATCTGGAACTGTATATACAGTGGTGTGAAAGTGTTTGCCCCCCTTCCTGATTTCTTATTGTTTTGCATGTTTGTCACACTTTAATATTTCAGATCATCAGACTAATGTAAATATTAGTAAAAGATTAACACAAGTAAACACAACATGCAGTTTTTTAAAATGATTTTTATTATTGAGGGAAAACAAAATCCCAAACTACATGGCCCTGTGTGAAAAAGTGTTTGCCCCCTAAACCTAATAACTGGTTGCGCCGCCCTCAGAAGCAACAACTGCAATCAAACGTTTGTGAAAACTTGCAGTGTGTCTGTGACAGCGCTGTAGAGGACAATTTGGTCCACTCATCTACATTGGAGGGTTTTCGAGCACGAACCGCCTTTATAAGGTCATGCCGCAGCATCTCAATAGGATTCAGGTCAGGACTTTGACTAGGCCACTCCAAAGTCTTCATTGTATTTTTTGTCAGCCATTCAGAGGTGGACTTGCTGGTGTGTTTTTGGATCGTTGTCCTGCTGCAGAACCCGAGTTCGCTTCAGCTTCACGAACTAACAAAAAAATAGGAAATCAGGAAGGGGGCAAACACTTTAAAGTTGTGTAGCAAATGTACTTGTGCAATGGATAACTCGCATTTCATTAAGTATATGCAGAATAATCCGGTATGAACACTTTAGTCTTCACATTAACAGGAAGGGTGGGGGTTAAAATCTGCAATCTGATTGTTTTAATAATCTGTTCCTGACCTGCAGATTTCCAGCAATATTTTCAAATTCATATAAATGATTAAGTAGTAATAAGTTTCAGTGTTTATCTTCACTCCACTGGCCAGTTCCAGCACGATGATGTCGCTGGAGCTCTGTGAGCTCGGATTGACCTGTTATTCTGCATCAATAGAAATAATCCCTGGTTATTTGTTAGCTAAGTTGAAGGTTTCCTGGTTTGAGGTTTGTTGTTGCTTTGTTCAGTGGAAAAGCTTTACAGGTGTGTTAGAGCAGGTGAGGGAATCCAGGGGCCGGAGTGTGCATCCTGCCACGTTGTGTCTCACTTAAGTGTCTGTGATTTAAACGCATTCTGTGCATGACAAATATTTATGATTAGCTAATGAATGTGTGTAGGACTGTTCAGATAAACAGGAGATCAGGGGTGCATACAGAAAAGTTTCTTAGCGACTGTAATGCTTTTAATTCAGGATCCCAGCCGCTGCATCAGGCTGCTTTGCTGCTCTTAATACTGTATTTGTGTCTGTTATTTTATTGCTACGTTTTTTTTTGCCAAGCCATATTTGTGATCAGGAGTGGCAAAACCCGGTCCTCCAGGGTCTCCATGAAGAAATTCATCTCTGAACTCTGATTTACACAGTACTTTTTATTTCAAATCACTTCTGATTTAATAAATCAAGTATTATTATTATTATTATTATTATTAATAATATTACAACCTCAATTCCTCCAAAAATTGGGGATGTTGTGTAAAATGTAATAACCCCATATTTTATTCACATTAGAACATAGAAAATATATGAAGGATTTAAACTGAGGAACAGTCCATTAAACAAAAAAGGTCATTTTGCGATATTAAAAAAGATACGGCAACTAATAAGGTTCATCGCCCGCAAGTCAGTAAGACGTGTCGCAGGTCACCAGAGGTATACAAAGACGATCTATAAAGGCGGAATCAGTGTGCGGAAAACTGTGGAACAATTTCACAATAATGTTCCTCGACATAAAATTGTGAAGACGATCCAATCATTTACATATTATCATCAAAAGATTCCGAGAATCTGGAGAAATCTATGTATGCAATGGACAAGGGTGAAAAACAGGCATGATTCTATAATGGAAATCACTGCATGGGCTTGGAAACACCTCCAGAAAACATTGTGTGTGTTCACAGACAATGTCCTCCAGACTAAAGAGGAGAGGGATTATCCCAGCCCATCATTGCTCACTTCAACTGAAAAATAGGACAAAGATGATGTTGAGGAACTTGAATTCTGTATCAGACACGGGTGGAAGAACATATTTTATCATCTGAAATTCCAGCAGGTGGTCCCCACAGTTCCCAGATGTGCAGTTGTAAAAAGACCTGATGCTACACAGTGGGAATCTTAACCCTTTGGCAACTTATTCAAGATGAAACAATTCAAAATGCCCTCATTTTTCCTTAAAAAAAAATTAAAACTTCCTCAATTTTGTTTGACATTTTTTTAAGCTCTATTGTGAATAAAATGTGGGTTTATAAATCATTACAAAATAATTATTTTATATATTGTATATTTTTGGATTTGGGGTTTTATTATTATTATTATTATTATTATTATTATTAAAACAGAAAAAACAGAATATTTCTACCTCTACAATCATGTTTCGCCACCTCTGATTTATTTCTTATGATTGTCAATACTGACTTTTATTTTTTTTTCATTTTGCAGTCGATGTTTTGCGGGTTTTTTTGCCATTCTGTCGTGTGTGTACGTTTGTGCAGCAGTGTAATGATACGATCTATAAGTTCATGTTGTGATGATGCAGTATCTGTACAGTGGACTGATGTAGCCTTCTGTAGATTTGAGATCAGAGTTGAGATTTATTTCCTCGACTTCAGCACGATACGACGTCTGTGTACTTTTTTTTTTTTTTCAGGCTTTGCTTGTCCTTTCTATTGAAAATGTCGCCTGGTTTTTCTGTAATTGTGAAATTAAAATCAGTAGAAGATAAAGAATTACAATGGGAAGATTCCGGTTTTCAGGTTTTGTACCAAATTCTCCGACAAAACGGACGTGCAAGTCCACGGCGATGAATTCGGCACGGCGTCGGCTGTAAATCTCGCAAATTGTGTCCTTGATTAAAAAACAAAAGCTGAGATTTTGTCAGAATTTCTGAACAAAGGTCTGAGGAAGATGTTCAGATGAAACGATGAGCTCATTTAAAACAGAACAAATTCTGTCACTTCACCCTGAGTGTGAACAATTTCTGTTGGAGCCGTCTGATTGGTTAATGAACGTCTCCATAACGATCTCTTGCTCCAGCACTTATTGTATTCTGACCTTTCTGGAAGAGCTGCAGCTCCAGTTGTCTGAGATCTGGTGTGTGTTCTCCGGCACAGAAAACGCTGTGGTCGCTGACTTTCACACGGCTTTCACACAGTGTTCGAGTTGATCTGAAGACGTCACGGCAACTCGCTCGGAAGACAGCAGAATCTTCTCTCGCTCTGTGATTCAGCTGTGAATATCACCAGTAAAAATAGCACACCGAGTCACACACACTTCTGCATGTGGCATGGGGTGTGTTCTATTGTGCAATAAAAACATGAACCTGAAGAAAAGATGTTCCTTAGTTTCAGGGTCAAATTATTTGTCCTGCATCAAACAAACAAAACGATTAAGATTGCTGAAACTGCCGTCACGCATTTTTCAACCTGGAAGGATCGAGATGAACGTCAACGACTACGGAGAAACGCGGTCTTGGATAATTATGATCGGAGAGCGTTTAAACTTCTGATCAAATGATAAACGGAGAAGTGTTTAACAGTGAAAGTAGGAGAATTTTCACACAAAAACACGCAGGAACTCAAAGTATTGGCAAAATATCTGCGTGGCTTTAAAGAGCCATTAAACACTGAGGATCATCTGAGGAAGGAGGTGTAGGAGTTCAGGTACCTGGGGTCAACAGTGCAAAGTAATGGAGAGTGTGTTAGAGAAGTAAAGAAAAGAGTGCAGGGTGGAGTGGGTGGAGAAGAGTGATAGCAGGAGTGATTTGTGATAGAAGAGTATCTGTGAGTGAAAGGAAAGTTTATAGGACTGTGGTGAGACCTGAGATGTTGTATGGATTAGAGACAGTGGCATTGAGTAAAAGACAGGAGGTGGAGCTGGAGGTAACAGAGCTGAAGATGTTGAGATGTTTGTTGGGAGTGACGATGGACAGGATTAGAAATGAGTTTATTAGAGGGACAGCACATGTAAGACGTTTTGGAGACAAAGTGAGGTAGGTGAGATTGAGATGGTTTGGACATGTGCAGAGGAGGGACATGGGGTATATCAGTAGGAGAATGCTGAGGATGGAGCCACCAGGAAGGAGAAAAAGAGGAAGACCAAGGAGGAGGTTTATGGATGTGGTGAAGGAGGACATGCAGGTAGTTGGTTTGAAAGAGGCAGATGTAGAGGACGGGGTATGGAGACGGATGATCCGCTGTGGCGCCCCCTAATGGGAGTAGCTGAAAGAAGAAGACGCTCATCACCACACACTTACACACTTAAACTCTTACAATATACAATAAAATGACGGTAAGAACTTTATTGTAAGGAAATGCATCGGTAAGAGTTTCAGCAGTAGAAATAGAGCAGGTGGAGCCCTCTGCTGGACACTTAAATCGTTTACAGGTCTGAACTGAGCGTTTGATGACTTCTGATTATTTATGAATACAAATTTAAATGTTGTTAATTTAAAGGCTATTTTTCATGTATATCAGTATTCTTTCTAAATGGTTTTAACTGTTTATTAATGGAGTGGTTTACAAGATCAAATCTGAACATTAGTGATCATAATTCTTTTTGGTTAAATTATAGTTATAACTTCAGTTGAACAAGTAACTGCTACTGCTTATATCTGGTTGTGAGACTTCATAGGGCGTCTATAGCAATCACAATTTCTAGGGAGGAAAGAAGATTGGAATATGCACAGACCTGTTGCAGCCTAATAACTGTTAAGGAGACTCCAGTTCCCATCAGCCACTTCACTGTCACATGATCTTTATCACCTGATTCAGTGAGATGCATGAAGACTCCCCATATGACCTTTTTTGTTGTTAAGTTTATTGTTCATGGAGAGTTTTTGTTTCACGTTTGCATTCACGTAATGCACAATCTCCAGGGACTGAGAATCAGATGGATGACTTCATGCACATGTTTGCCAATATCCAAACTAACTGTGAAAGATGAAGCCATGAAACCAGACATGGAGCTCAAAACAAGGTGAATTGCAGCACATTCCCCCAAACCAAAAAGATAATAGTTTATATATATATATATATATATATATATATATATATATATATATATATATATATATATATATATATTCAAAAATAAATAAATAAATAAATAAATAAATACATTGTTATGGTTGCTAAAGAATTGAGAATGGGGAGAAACCAAAAATGTTGTGAGAAGGTGAAGTTGATGAGGTGTGGGCTCAGGTGGTCTGCTAAGGTGGTGACTGTAAGTGATTGCTCGTAAGTTGGGGACGAGGAGGTTGGTGTATGCTGAGGTATAACATGAAGGAGAAAAAAATTTAATTTTAAATTAGAAAATATATATTAAAAATAATTAATTAGAATAACAATATAGTCAGTAAAACGCAATAAAATACAATTTACGATAAAAACAAAAATTGTAATCATATACATGGAATATGGACTATACATGTGCAAAAGGATTCCTGGGTGTATTTGGAGGGCATGGGGTGTTGGTTGTGTGTGTGTGTGTGTGTGTGTGTGTGTGTTAAAGTATAAACATGTACATTTGGAGATGTAATGTAGATCACCTGGCTAGAAAGCACGTTTTGTTTCTTTTTACCATACCACAGCACCCCCTTGTGGACAGTTTTTGTCATTTTCCCTGCATCTATAAAGGATGAACACGTTGATAAACATATTCACATAAACCACATAAATAAAACAAGAATAAACACAACACAAGCAATACACTTATCAAGCCATGTAGTTCCTTCAGTAGAGAATCTGCTTCAGCTTCATTTTCCCCACCAGGGATGCAGAACAGGAAATAACATTATGACCAGACCAAAGCATCTTTAGATGGCCGTCATTTTAAATGATATATTTTGGAAAGAATTTTAAAAACGTGTGTGTGTGTGTGTGTGTGTGTGTGTGTGTGTGTGTGTGCAATGTCACATCATTGTTAGGAAAGATTTGCAAAAATGATTATATACGTTTTATTGAAGAACATCTATGACTTTGTATCACATTGTTTAATAATCAATTAACTTCCATGCTGTATGTGCTCAGTATTTACCCCATAGTAATAATGAAGGAAATGTGATTCCTGATTCCGCTGCCTCCAAAACCACCAGAATGAGCATCTTTTTCAAATATTTATGCAGTAAAACCTTGATGTGAAAATGTGAACCCAATTGAGTTAAGAACAGAAAAATTCCAGAGCGGAGCCCGTGATTGTGAGATTTCGCCGAGCCAAAGAAGAGAATAACAAGAAACAGACCTTCATACCAATATGCTAACTGACAGACAGGAAATAAACCAACATTAGATGATCTCAGATTGTGGTTTAAAGGATTTACATAGAAACAGCAAAGCCTTTAAAGTCACATACAAAAGAACTCAAAAAACACTCAAAACATATGAACTTTCAACAAGCAAGAAATCACTCTTCTTCTGGTTAAAACATGAGAATACAGCCAGCTATATCTCATTATACTGATAAAAAAAAAGTGCCGTAAACACACACACACACACACACACACACACACACACACACACACACACACACACATTTAGGAATATGCAAACAAACAAATATAGTGACAAATGGAAAACCATTGGTGCTGATGTTGAGTTGAGTTGAGTTGAGTTGAGTTGAGTTAAAGACTGGATTCAAGTTTTATTTCATTCTTAGAGTTTTCACCCCTCAGCACTGCAGTTTGCGGATGCTGCGGTAGAGGCGCTTGATCTCACGCTGCCCTTTCTGCCAACGCTTCAGTGACGTGATCACCAGGTTCCCGTCCAGATTCTGACCCATCACGAGGTAGGTGGCGCTGATGTCACTCATCTCATCACACATGCACTCCAGACCATCTCGGAGCCACAGAGGCTTCCTCAGTTCGTGTTCCGTCACTCCGTTCAGCTTGTATATGATCTTGCTCTTGGTCTCAGGAATGATTTTGGTGTCACCATTCATGTAGGAGATCTCCTTCACCTTAATCTTCAGAACTGGAGGATGGAGAAGACACGTAAAGCAGTAAGGATTGAGCTTTCGTTTGGAACAGTTTTAAAGTTCAATAATGTGCAATTTTCCATCCCAAAAATCCAGAAATGAAGGAATGTACCCCCGAAATCCAAAGAACGTTCACGACATACCAAAATTGTTTTTGCATAGACTGTCCATGATTTCATTTTCGTCCTCCAGCTTCTCTTTGCAGGCGTCGCACACCTTTGGTACTAAAAAGAAAATTCTGGGTTATGAGGTTGTTGTTTTTTTTGTTCTTACACAATCACAATCGCATCTGCATTTCACAGTATAAATAAACCCGGACCTCATCATAAAAATCTGTAAACATGTGGACCTGAGTTCACCATGTCCAGTCCCTTCACCCTTCCAGTCTTCTTCACCTGCACCCTTGTCCCTAACCTTCACATCTGATAAACTTCAGGATCCACACCCTGTGTTTGAATTGAGTAGGGTATCCAGGACCCCCCATGACGAGTAAAAAATAGACTCAGGGGGTCCCCAAGATTAATGTATGAATTACACAATAACTGGGGACCCCCATAAGACTTGACTCCATCCGAATTGGAATACAGAAGACCAAGTCAAAATGATCTATAAAAATAAATAAATATCTATTTTTTTAAATGGCATGTAAAAACATCACAATTATCCAATTACAGTATTGAGAAGACTTTTTTAGGGGGTACCAACAAATCTAATCTATACATCCTTGGCCCCTCTCTCTAAAGTAGGGCTCCTGCTTTAGTAAAAAACCTGAGACCCTCCACAGAAACCCAAAGTTACTTGGTTGTATCTGCATCTGGATCAGAGCTCCTTAATACAAAGGCAGGCTAGAAGACCCCCGACCTCTCCGACCCTTACCTCCGTGTGCCACTGGCCCCAGGGTCTCGATGTCCCCCCGCGCTGGAGGAATGCACAAGTCGTTGTCTTCTGGAAATCGGGTACATTCGAGCATTTCGGGCCACGGGAATCCGAAGGCGGCCATAACGGGCGCACATGCGCTCCTGACCGCCTGGCAGAGAGAGCGACACGGCTGGATCGGCTCGTCCAGATCCTCCAGACACACGGGCGCAAAGAGCGAGCACAGGAACTTGCGCGTGTCCGTGTGGCAATGCTTGTGCACGAGCGGCACCCACGCGGCAGCCTGCTGCGCCGCCTCGCTCAGCGTCTCGTGCCCGAGCAGATTGGGCAGGCGCATGCGCGCGTACTCGATCCCGCGGCACAGGTAGAGGTCGGTGGGGATCGGTGTGCAGCTGCTCCGGTGATGGAGCTCAGCATGATCCAATCCGTACATCGCGAGCGCATAGTGCACGGCGCACGCGAGGACCGCGGACAGAAGCGAGCGCATGATGGGAGACGTGAAGCTGCGCGTTATGAAGTCGCATTAAGGCTGCACAACGGTCTCACTGTGCGTGTGTGTGTGTGTGTGTGTGTGTGTGTGTGTGTGAGGGGTGGAGCGCGAGACTCCAGCTCTAATAATTGGTCCTGGTTTGACTTAGTCAGTCGCAGAAACTCGAGGTGAACGTGGGTTTGGTTTGCAGGAGGCAGTTCCCCTGAGCTCAGATCCAGATGTTTTTAATAACAGCCCCCTCCTCACTCCTGGTTCCAAAATCCAATTTCTGTTTTGGAGCAGTACTTTGTTCTATTAAATCAAGAACATCTACACAGTATTGAAGGACATATTACTAAGGAGTGGAACATAATTACTGATAAACATTTTCCATCATCAATTAATCAATTAATCAATCGAAACACGTGTGGAAGCATTGTAGTGTTTTTATTCTGGATATATTATAAAAACATTTTTTTTTTTTCTTGGTTATAAATGTTTAATGCACCAGTATATTTACTGGAAAAACCAAATGTAAGCTCCAGTTGTTGTGTATTTATCCATTTTGAACTTTCATGTGGAATCTGTGAGATTTGTAGAGAATGCTGATGTTGGGGTGGAGGGGGTGGTGGTGGGGGGCAGTTGGGACCCTTGTTCATTTCAGCCAATAGAAAAGTGCTCCTTTTGAACCCCATGGCTGCTGTATACAGGTTGTAAATTTTTTCCTTGACTTCTGAGTGTAAATGTGTCACACGGCCATTTGCACTAAGTATCCCAGTGTGCTCAGAGTGCTGAGGGGCGTTCACGGGCTTCTCCTTCTCCCCCAAGCCCTGTCCATAAAACCTAACCTCCTGACCTCTTGCTTTCCTGACCTTACTGAGACAATGTCTTAAAGAGGTCAGTCACATCCCCATATCTAAAACTATGTTAAAAAACCTTTAAAATTCAACGTGATTAATTAAACTTAGAAAAGGAGTAATAACTGAGATATTGAGACATAAATATCGAGATCAATTAAGTGCATCATCTGTAAAAATGTTTAAAATCACATCAAATGACTAAAACAAGTGATTCGTTTTTTAACGTATAGATGAAGTAAAACAGAGGATTGCTTGGTTCTCCAGTTGTGTGATGGCGCTGGTACCCGCCACCCTCACGCACATCTGTAAATCATAGACTCGGCGCTGCACATGGTTTTGATATGTTTCTGAAGTCTGGATAAATTTTCCACTGTTTGATACTCTGCTCCATGAGAACATTAAATCAGATTTATAGAGTAAAGCCTTCAACGTGAAAGACTGTATATACTGTACACACTTCAAACAAAAGGTGGGGAATTAAAAGCATTCACTCTCACACATCATACACACACTTCTTACATGTTATTGGATAAATATTTTTGCCATTTCTAGACATTTGTGAACATAAAAAGATAAATTTCTCTGTCTTTCGTTTTCTCTCTCTCTCTCTCTCTCTCTCTCTCTCTCTCTCTCTCTGTCTTTAGTTCTTTGTCTCTGTCTGTCTCTCTCTCTAGAGTTAGGGTTCGGGTTATACACACACACACACACACACACACACACACACACGCATATATATATATATATATATATATAAAATAAGCAGAATTTAAATAAAAATGTGTTTAGTCATTAATTATTAGTGTCAGTTATAAATATATTTATGGAATTTGTTGACCATCATATATCTAAAGCTCTTCCACAGTGCTGAGAGACAGTAAACAGGAAACTGGCAACGCTGAAATGTCTGGAGTCTGTCATTTATCGGAATTTAATCCATCAAGCTGAATTGGATGAAATTTACCACAGATGTTTTTTCCTCTTTTTTTTTTTAAATCTCGTTCTTGGCCAACTTTTTTTCCTTAACCCTTTTCATTCCGTCTGCCCTTCACTGACCTTCTGATGGAAAAACTGTCATTCTCACTGCATGTGCCATTACTGAGCTTGAGGTTTTCTACATAAATGAATAATGAAGGCTTCAGTATGAACAGAACCAAAATTGGAGAAATCTGCGTTCTAAACCCTTTTACACACAAATAGTGGCTTCATTTTCTGAAAGACTGAACAAAAGCTTTGGTCTGGAACCTACAGATCTGAACTGGCTGTTCTTTCTAGAACATATCAAACCTGCAAAATTGCCTAGAAGGGAACCTCATAATTCTTTGTGGAGTTTGGGTTGGGAAAGTTTCTAGGACACAGCATCAGGAGTTAACACCAGGTGTTTCAGCCTTTTCAGCTGTTAAACACTTTACACCCTTAGCTGAGGTGGAAGAAATTAGTTTTGGTCAGAGGAAAAAAAAAGTTTATTTTATTTATTATTTTGACTAATTATGGTGCGATAATTCGAAAATGGAAGAAATACAAGAAGTCAATCTCCCTCGTTCTGGAGCTCCATGCAAAATCTCACCTCATGGGGTAAGGATGATTCTGAGAAAGGTGATTGTTAAGCTGGTTAATGATCTCAAGGGAGCTGCGACCGCAATCACCAAGAAAACCATTACGCACCAGGGTCTCTCTGCTCGAGAATACACATGAACAGACTTGTCTTGCTAATTTGTTACGAGATCAAATACTTAATTCACTCGAGAAAATACTTAATTTTTAATTCATTGTTATTATATTCTGTCTCTCTCTGTTAAAATAAACCTACCATAAAATTCTAGACTGTTAATTTCTTTGTAAGGGATTGAATAATTATAAGTATATACAACACAGCACTGTACACATCTTTATAAAGTGAAACTTGTATAGTTTAATGAAGTTTTATTGTGTAAACTGTTAGCATACTGACTTCTCCGTTCTCTTTTTATAGCGTTTATCTAATACAACAATTAACTTCTGTTTTTAAACATGATTTCAAGCCTGAGGTGTGCACAGGTCTGTTCTTGTGTGTAGGGTTGTGGTGAGGTGTGTACAGCTCTCTGGATCCAGTCCTTTCAACCACGCTTTAGACCATCTCACAAGATCTGCCAACTACCTTCCAGCAAGCAAGGCTCATTCCCATCTTGAAGAAACCTGCTCTGTATCCATCACACATTAAAACTACAGACTGGTATCACTTCTCTCCTTTCTTTTCTAAAAACTCTGGAACGCACTGTTTTTTAACCAACTGTCTGTCTATCTCTTACAGAACAACCTCAATGATCCAGACCAGTCTGGCTTCAAAGCAGCACATTCCACAGAGTTCTGAGAAACTACATGCTGCTCGATCAGCCAAGCTGTCACCTGTACTCATCCTCCTGGACCTTTCAGCAGCATTTGACACTGTCAACCACAAGACTCTCTTATCTACCCTCAGGAGCCTCGGTATCTGCCGAACGGCATGGGAATGGTTTGCTTTCTACCTGGAAGGTCGCTCATACCAGTTAACATGGAGGGGGTCCACATCTGCCCCACACAGACTCACCACTGTTGTCCCACAAGGCTCGGTACTTGGTCCCCTCGTTTTCTCCCTCTGTACCCACTCTATTGGTGAAGTCATAACCTCACATGGGTTTTCTTACCACTGCTATGCTGATGACTCTCAACTCATCTTTTCTTTCCCTCCCTCAGAGGTGTGGACAGGTTTGTTGATGTGGGTGAGGTGTGTGTGTGTGTGTACAGGTTTGTTGATGTGTGTAGGGTTGTGGTGAGTGTGTGTGTGTGTGTGTGTGTGTGTGTACAGGTCTGTTGATGTGTGTAGGTTGTGGTGAGTTGTGTGTCTGTGTGTGTGTGTGTGTACAGGTCTGTTGATGTGTAGGGTTGTGCTGAGGTGTGTGTGTGTGTACAGGTCTGTTGATGTGTAGGTTGTGGTGAGGTGTACAGGTCTGTTGATGTGTAGGGTTGTGGTGAGGTGTGTGTGTGTGTTTACAGGTCTGTTGATGTGTGTAGGGTTGTGGTGAGGTGTGTGTACAGGTCTGTTGATGTGTGTATGGTTGTGGTGAGGTGTGTGTGTGTGTGTGTGTGTGTGTGTGTGTACAGGTCTGTGTGTGTGTGTATAGATGTGGTGAGGTGTGTGTGTGTGTGTGTGTGTGTAGGGTTGTGCTGAGGTGTGTGTGTGTGTGTAGGGTTGTGGTGAGGTGTACAGGTCTGTTGATGTGTGTAGGGTTGTGGTGAGGTGTGTGTGTGTGTGTACAGGTCTGTTGATGTGTGTAGGGTTGTGGTGTGTGTGTGTGTGTGTGTGTGTGTGTGTGTGTGTGTGTGTGTGTGTGTACAGGTCTGTTGATGTGTGTAGGGTTGTGGTGAGGTGTGTACGGTTCTGTTGTTTTGCCTGGAGTTGTTGTGTACAGATCTGGTGGTGTGTGTGTGTGTGTATAGATGTGGTGAGGTGTGGAATGTCGTTGACAGCAAACTCGCCAGACCTGAACCCCATAGAGAATCTCTGGTGTATTGTCAAGAGGAAAATGAAGATATAATCAGTGTTATTCACTTCACAGCTCATAATGTTTTGGATGGATTGATGGATTTTTTTTTGACTGTTAAACTTGATCCATTAACCCATATTTATTTCAGCAGCACTGATTTTTATTAATGCACGATTAATAAAAGTGTTTGTTATTATTTAAAAATGAGGTGAAATAAAAAACTTCAATGTAGCACACATTTATTCACAACCTCTTTTCTTTACTCAGATATAAAAGAAAATAAAACCCAGCTGAGTTTCGAATCGAGCACCAAAATCTGCTACGATTCAAAACATCCGACGATTAAAAGCGACCGTGTGGAAACAGAGTAAAAGTTTCATATCCTGATGGTTTACTTAATTTAAAACAATTACTGTACAACATTTACACAAATATTGTGTTCATGCTTTGTGTGTATGGAGTATAGTTTCACTGATAAACATACAGTGGTCCATACACATGTTGATTAGTGTATCAAAAAGTAGAAAAGTTTTAAAGTTAAGGTACATTTACAACAGAAATAAATTCAGTTGCGATTGATCACAAGTTTACTAATGACTATGCAATTAATCATGATTAAATATTTTAATTGATTGGCAATGTGTGTGTGTGTGTGTGTGTGTGTGTGTGTGTGTGTGTGACCCACAGTTCTGGATCTGTTCCCTGGTCGAGGAGAGAACGTGGTGTGTGACGGCTCGGGGGTGTCTGATTCCAGCGTGCTCTTTTCAGCGCTTCACTGTGTGTAAAAGTGTTTTGGCTTCTCATCTGGAGAACGAGAATTACAAGCAGGATGTGAAGATCTCACCTTCTGAAGCGCTGCACATTTTACGTTCACATCTGTCCAGCCGTCACGTGTCTGTAAACTAATCCAAACTGTAACGTGTTCACTGTCACCGTTTATGTCCAGGGTCCTAATGATGTTTTTATTAGCATGTGTTTCTGTGATTCAGGTGAAACTCTGGTGTCTGCTGTTTATTTCCGATCAGAGACGTGTGTCTGGGCTGAAAACTACACGCCATGATTTCACGTGTGGATCAAAAAGCAGTCATGAGAAACTTCACTGAGATTCAGCAGTTCAGATTCTTTTTACAATCACAAATCAAAATTTCCTGTGTAACAGAACTTCAGCTTGCTCTCTCGAATTCATCTGATTGTTTCAGAAGAATTCACACTTTAATGTATTTTTATATATTATCTTATATATAAATATAAACAGGTCTGTTGCGGTCTTTTAAATCGGTGTTTTCTCACCTGTTCACGTCCACTGCTGTTCCGCTCCTCTGCCCCAGGGGGCGTGTGTCCCTTAGAGTCAGACACTGTCTTACTACTAGACACTTACAGAACCAGCAGAAGAGGAGCTCACCCCCCAGAGCATCTCTCTCAGCACGTTACTAACAGATCAAACGTTCCAACAATGACGTGGAAGTGACCTTCAGCCACTAGCGCTCATTTTCATCTCCTTCAAGGGCTCGTCTGATCAACTTCCCTTGAAAGCGTGATCACAGTGTAATGATCTACTGGTTTAGTGATTCCTCGTGAGGGGTGTTAGTGAGGGAATGTCGGTGAGGACGTGTTTAATAACAGAACTGATAGATGATGACTTGTTCACTTGTTAGGACACTAAACAAAGAGTCTGTTAGTGAGCGTGTTCTGATTCACTCACAGCCGAAATACATAATAAACTAATCTGTGTTTAAGACAAAGTGACACCAGTGCTGAATCTCCTGAGCATTAAACATTTAGACACATTAACAAACCTTCAGTGTCTCAAGATTTCAACAGGATACACACTTTTTAGATCACCACAAAACACACACACGCTAACACCGCTGAGGTGCGGGTGGAAGTCTGAAATGGGTGGAGTCTCTGATGTCACAATGATTGACAAAATATTTGGGTAATGCCTGAGTTTATTTTAGAAGATAAACACGGCCCAGAGAGGAGGTGCTTCATGCAGGACTCAGTGGCTCAGTGGTAAGAGCCGTGCCTCTAGTGTGAGAGGTGCCCGGTTTGAATCCGACCAAGTCTCTGCGCTCTCTCTCTCTCTGAGTTAAAGGTAAGTAAGTAGATGGAAGTAAGTGGTACAAGAGTATATGGTAGATGGGTGGAGGAGGAGTAGATGATAGGTGGGGGGACAAAAGGGAGAGTAGATGGAAGAGGCAAAGCTGGTGGGTGGATCAGGGAGAGTAGGTGGGGGGGTCAGGAAGAAGAACAGATGGAAGGGGCAGGAGTAAGTAGGTGGTGGAAGATTAGATAGGAAAGGAAGACGACAGGACAAGGTCAGTGGGCTGGCAGGCCAGTGTGAAGGAGAGGTAGAAGACAGGACAGAGTGGGTGGGCTGGCTGGCCAGTAAGGAGGAGAGGTAGAAGACAGGACAGAGTGGGTGGGCTGGCCAGTGAGGAGGAGAGGTAGAAGACAGGACAGAGTGGGTGGGCTGGCCAGTGAGGAAGAGAGGTAGAAGACAGGACAGAGTGGGGTGGGCTGGCCAGTGAGGAAGAGGAGGAGAGGTAGAAAACAGGACAGAGTGGGGTGGGCTGGCCAGTGAGGAAGCGGAGGAGAGGTAGAAGACAGGACAGAGTGGGTGGGCTGGCTGGCCAGTGAGGAGGAGGAGAGGTGAAGACAGGACAGAGTGGGTGGGCTGGCCAGTAAGGAGGAGAGGGAGAAGACAGGACAGAGTGGGGTGGGCTGGCCAGTGAGGAGGAGAGGGAGAAGAGAAGACAGGACAGAGTGGGGTGGGCTGGCCAGTGAGGAGGAGAGGTAGAAGACAGGACAGAGTGGGTGGGCTGGCTGGCCAGTAAGGAGGAGAGGAAGACAGGACAGAGTGGGGTGGGCTGGCTGGCCAGTGAGGAAGCGGAGGAGAGGTAGAAGACAAGACAGAGTGGGGTGGGCTGGCCAGTGAGGAGGAGACTGTCTTCACCTCTCCTCCACACCAGCCAGCCCGCCTGCCCAGCCCACCCACTCTGTCCTGTCTTCTACCTCCTCCTCACTGGCCAGCCCACCCACCCACCCACCCACTCTGTCCCGTCTTCTTCTCCTCCTCCTCACTGGCCAGCCAGCCCACCCACTCTGTCCTGTTTTGTCTTCTACCTCTCCTCCTCACTGGCCAGCCTGGCCAGCCTGCCCACCCACTCTGTCCTGTTTTGTCTTCTACCTCTCTCCACACTGGCCAGCCAGCCCACCCACCCACTCTGTTTTGTCTTCTACCTCTCCTCCTCACTGGCCGCCAGCCCGCCCACCCACTCTGTTTTGTCTTCTACCTCTCCTCCACACTGGCCAGCCAGCCAGCCCGCCGCCAGCCAGCCCACCCACCCACTCTGTCCTGTTTTCACCTCTCCTCCTCCTCACTGGCCGGCCAGCCGACCCACTCTGTCCCGTCTTCTACCTCTCCTCCTCCTCACTGGCCGGCCAGCCGACCCACTCTGTCCCGTCTTCTACCTCTCCTCCTCCTCACTGGCCAGCCAGCCCACCCACTCTGTCCCATCTTCTACCTCCTCCTCCTCCTCACTGGCCAGCCCACCCACCCACTCTGTCCTGTCTTCTCCTCCTCCTCCTCACTGGCCAGCCAGCCCACCCACTCTGTCCTGTTTTGTCTTCACCTCTCCTCCTCACTGGCCAGCCTGGCCAGCCTGCCCACCCACTCTGTCCTGTTTTGTCTTCACCTCTCCTCCACACTGGCCAGCCAGCCCACCCACCCACTCTGTTTTGTCTTCTACCTCTCCTCCACACTGGCCAGCCAGCCCGCCTGCCCAGCCCACCCACTCTGTCCTGTCTTCTACCTCTCCTCCACACTGGCCAGCCAGCCAGCCCGCCGCCAGCCAGCCCACCCACCCACTCTGTCCTGTTTTCTACCTCTCCTCCTCCTCACTGGCCAGCCAGCCCACCCACTCTGTCCCGTCTTCTACCTCTCCTCCTCCTCCTCACTGGCCAGCCAGCCCACCCACTCTGTCCCGTCTTCTACCTCTCCTCCTCCTCACTGGCCGGCCTGCCCACCCCCTCTGTCCCGTCTTCTACCTCTCCTCCTCCTCCTCACTGGCCAGCCCACCCACCCACTCTGTCCTGTCTTCTTCTCCTCCTCCTCACTGGCTAGCCAGTCCACCCACTCTGTCCTGTTTTCTTGTCTCGTCTTCTACCTCTCCTCCTCTTCCACACTGGCCAGCCAGTCTACCCACTCTGTCCTGTCTTCTACTTCTTTTCCTCTTCCACACTGGCCAGCCAGTCTACCCACTCTGTCCTGTCTTCTACTTCTTCTCCTCTTCCTCCACCCACTCTGTCCTATCATCTTCTCCTTTTCACTGACCCACCAACTCTGTCCTGTTGTCCTATTCTTCTCCTCCTGGCCAACCAGCCCACCCACCCATCTTCTTCCTCTCTCATCTAATCTTCCACCACCTACTTACTCTTGCCTCTTCCATCTACTCTCCTTCTGTCCCCCACCTATCATCTACTCCTCCTATCTATCATATACTCTTGTACCACTTACTTCCATCTACTTACTTACCTTTAACTCAGAGAGAGACAGCACACACAGAGAGAGAGAGAGCGCAGAGACTTGGTCGGATTCAAACCGAGAACCTCTCACACTAGAGGTACGGCTCTTACCACTGAGCCACTGAGTCCTGCATGAAGCACCTCCTCTCTGGGCCGTGTTTATCTTCTAAAATAAACTCGGTATTACCCAAATCTTTTGTCAATCATTGTGACATCAGAGACTCCACCCATTTCAGACTTCCACCCGCACCTCAGCGGTGTTAGCGTGTGTGTTTTGTGGTGGTCTAAAAAGTGTGTATCCTGTTGAAATCTTGAGACACTGGAGGTTTGTTAATGTGTCTAAATGTTTAATGCTCAGGAGATTCAGCACTGGTGTCACTTTGTCTTAAACACAGATTAGTTTATTATATATTTCGGCTGTGAGTGAATCAGAACACGCTCACTAACAGACTCTTTGTTTAGTGTCCTAACAAGTGAACAAGTCATCATCTATCAGTTCTGTTATTAAACATGTCCTCACTGACATTCCCTCACTAACACCCCTCACGAGGAATCACTAAACCAGTAAATCATTACACTGTGATCACTCTTTCAAGGAAAGTTGATCAGACGAGCCCTTGAAGGAGATGAAAATGAGCGCTAGTGGCTGAAGGTCACTTTCACGTCATTGTTGGAACGTTTGATCTGTTAGTAACGTGCTGAGAGAGATGCTCTGGGGGGTGATCTTCTCTTCTGCTGGTTCTGTAAGTGTCTAGTAGTAAGACAGTGTCTGACTCTAAGGGACACACGCCCCCTGGGGCAGAGGAGCGGAACAGCAGTGGACGTGAACAGGTGAGAGAAAACAGATTTAAAAGACCGCAACAGACCTGTTTATTTATATATAAGATAATATATACAAATACATTAAAGTGTGAATTCTTCTGAAACAATCAGATGAATTCGAGAGATCAAGCTGAAGTTCTGTTACACAGGAAATTTTGATTTGTGATTGTAAAAAGAATCTGAACTGCTGAATCTCAGTGAAGTTTCTCATGACTGCTTTTTGATCCACACGTGAAATCATGGCGTGTAGTTTTCAGCCCAGACACACGTCTCTGATCGGAAATAAACAGCAGACACCAGAATTTCACCTGAATCACAGAAACACATGCTAATAAAAACATCATTAGGACCCTGGACATAAACGGTGACAGTGAACACGTTATAGTTTGGATTAGTTTACAGACACGTGACGGCTGGACAGATGTGAACGTAAGATGTGCAGCACTCCAGAAGGTGAGATCTTCACATCCTGCTTGTAATTCTCGTTCTCCAGATGAGAAGCCAAAACACTTTTACACACAGTGAAGCGCTGAAGAGCACGCTGGAATCAGACACCCCGAGCCGTCACACACCACGTTCTCTCCTCGACCAGGAACAGATCCAGAACTGTGGGTCTGCATGCATAGACAGACAGACAGTTTACAAGTACACTTGTTTATAGTTCTCTTTCACACATTGTACTGTATAACATGCTGTAGGTCTACCCACTCTGTCCTGTCTTCTACTTCTTCTCCTCTTCCTCCACCCACTCTGTCCTATCATCTTCTCCTTTTCACTGACCCACCAACTCTGTCCTGTTGTCCTATTCTTCTCCTCCCTGGCCAACCAGCCCACCCACCCATCTTCTTCCTCTCTCATCTAATCTTCCACCACCTACTTACTCTTGCCTCTTCCATCTACTCTCCCTTCTGTCCCCCCACCTATCATCTACTCCTCCTATCTATCATATACTCTTGTACCACTTACTTCCATCTACTTACTTACCTTTAACTCAGAGAGAGACAGCACACACAGAGAGAGAGAGAGCGCAGAGACTTGGTCGGATTCAAACCGAGAACCTCTCACACTAGAGGTACGGCTCTTACCACTGAGCCACTGAGTCCTGCATGAAGCACCTCCTCTCTGGGCCGTGTTTATCTTCTAAAATAAACTCAGGTATTACCCAAATCTTTTGTCAATCATTGTGACATCAGAGACTCCACCCATTTCAGACTTCCACCCACACCTCAGCGGTGTTAGCGTGTGTGTTTTGTGGTGATCTAAAAAGTGTGTATCCTGTTGAAATCTTGAGACACTGAAGGTTTGTTAATGTGTCTAAATGTTTAATGCTCAGGAGATTCAGCACTGGTGTCACTTTGTCTTAAACACAGATTAGTTTATTATATATTTCGGCTGTGAGTGAATCAGAACACGCTCACTAACAGACTCTTTGTTTAGTGTCCTAACAAGTGAACAAGTCATCATCTATCAGATCTGTTATTAAACACGTCCTCACCGACATTCCCTCACTAACACCCCTCACGAGGAATCACTAAACCAGTAGATCATTACACTGTGATCACTCTTTCAAGGAAAGTTGATCAGACGAGCCCTTGAAGGAGATGAAAATGAGCGCTAGTGGCTGAAGGTCACTTCCACGTCATTGTTGGAACGTTTGCTGAGAGAGATGCTCTGGGGGGTGAGCTCCTCTTCTGCTGGTTCTGTAAGTGTCTAGTAGTAAGACAGTGTCTGACTCTAAGGGACACACGCCCCCTGGGGCAGAGGAGCGGAACAGCAGTGGACGTGAACAGGTGAGAAAACACAGATTTAAAAGACCGCAACAGACCTGTTTATTTATATAAGATAATATATAAAAATACATTAAAGTGTGAATTCTTCTGAAACAATCAGATGAATTCGAGAGATCAAGCTGAAGTTCTGTTACACAGGAAATTTTGATTTGTGATTGTAAAAAGAATCTGAACTGCTGAATCTCAGTAAAGTTTCTCATGACTGCTTTTTGATCCACACGTGAAATCATGGCGTGTAGTTTTCAGCCCAGACACACGTCTCTGATCGGAAATAAACAGCAGACACCAGAGTTTCACCTGAATCACAGAAACACATGCTAATAAAAACATCATTAGAACCCTGGACATAAACGGTGACAGTGAACACGTTATAGTTTGGATTAGTTTACAGACACGTGACGGCTGGACAGATGTGAACGTAAGATGTGCAGCACTCCAGAAGGTGAGATCTTCACATCCTGCTTGTAATTCTCGTTCTCCAGATGAGAAGCCAAAACACTTTTACACACAGTGAAGCGCTGAAATGAGCACGCTGGAATCAGACACCCCCGAGCCGTCACACACCACGTTCTCTCCTCGACCAGGGAACAGATCCAGAACTGTGGGTCTGCATGCATAGACAGACAGACAGTTTACAAGTACACTTGTTTATAGTTCTCTTTCACACATTGTACTGTATAACATGCTGTAGGTTTATTGGTCAACACTATTTTGTGCCTTGTGCAGGTTCTACAGTGTCTTTTGTGTTGCACTTTAACACTCATTCCACTGAGTACTGAATCAACACTATATGGTTGAAATGACAAAAGCTTCTTGTCTTGACACACAGTATCTCAGGTACGTAAGCACACGGTTCACCTCACATTTCAGCAACTATTTTATTATTGTCCCCTTGAACATATATCAAATATATCCACCTTTCATTTCTAGATTAGTCAATATGCAGCTTGTACAGCGGTACAGATTTACTGTCGCCTGAAAAAAAGTCATTATCGTCTGCCTTCATTCTCGTGGACATGAAATTCACCAGAGCTGCATGTTTCCCTCAATGAACCGCAGCTCCACAGTACCAGCAGCACTCATGCAGGCCCAGACCATGATGCCACCACCACCATGCTTGACTGTAGGCAAGACACAATTTTCTTGATTCTCCTCACCAGGGCATCACCACACATGCTTGGACACCATCTGAGCCAAACAAGTTTATATTCATCTCATCAGACTACAGGACATGGTTCCAGTAATTCATGCTCTTGGACAGGTCAGCAAACTGCAGACTTTGTGAGCAGCTTCAGAGAAGGCTTCCTTCTGCGACGGTGGCCAGTAAACCAACTTGTTGCTGTGTGTGGCGTATGATCTGAGTACTGACCTTCAGCTTCTGCAACATAAATCAATACTGCAGCACTGACGTACAGCACGAGGACGCAACTTATTTGATGGACCCTTGTGAGGTCTGAGTGGAACCCGTCTTAGAAAACATCTGTATGACCCTAAACACTGTACGTACTCAGTTTCAGGATGTTACTGATCTTATAGACAAGACCATCGTAGTGAAGAGCAACGATTCTAATTCTCAAGTCTTTACCATGAGGTACCATGTTGAACATCCAGTGGTCAGTACGAGTATTGAACCCAAAGCACCAAATAACTGCTTTAACTGCTTTAATACAAAGATACACACATTTGTATGATTCTGTCATGCAGACAAAACCATGAACATGAAGAGGACGTGTGGCTTCAAGATGTACAGCTGTTATTACTGAGGGTGTACTTACTTTTGCTGCCAGTTATTATATTTTGAGAGATATTGTGTGTATATATATATATATATATATATATATATATATATATAAACTTTTGATAGATAGATAGATAGATAGATAGATAGATAGATAGATAGATAGATGATAGATAGATAGATAGATAGATAGATAGATAGATAGATACCACCAACATCCTCAATACCAACACACTACCAACAAATACTACCAACACCCACAAAGCTAACCAATTCTACCAACACTCAATACCAAGAAAAGTACTACCAACATTTACAACCAACATACTACAACCACACAAACACCTACAATACCACCATCCTCAATACCAACACACTACCAACAAATACTACCAATACCCATAATACAACAACACCCACACAAGAAAAATTAAACTAACAAATACTACATACACCCCTACTAACAAAACAAAACAGCTACAGCTACACTACCAACACAAATACTACCAACTAGGGCTGTTGCTATCGATTATTTTAATAATCAAGTATTCTAACGATTAGTCCATTGATTAATCGAGCAATCATAAAGTATTTTTTCTAGGGTTAGGGTTAACCCTACCAACACAAATATTGCGAAACCCACACTACCCAAACAAAAATACATCCATCACAAATTCTACCAATACCCACAGTACCAAATTAAAAACTAGCAACACAAATACTATTAATACCTACACTACCAACAACTACATTACCAAATCAAATACTACAAACACCCACAATACCAAAACAATTACAAGCAACAAATAAAAACACCAACACTACCAAACCAAAAGTACTACATACCACCAACATCCACACTACCAACATTTGTGGCATTTAGCAGACGTCCGTGTCCAGTGCGATGACAAAACTACATTGAGTCGAGCAATGAATAAATATGTTGAGATTTTTTATTTTTTTTTGTAAAAGACAAAGCAAACCGGGTGGTGTTAGTTTGAGTGTTTTAGGAAGTGGTAGGTCTTTACCCGTGGCTTAAAGATAACCAGGGACTCCACTGATCAGACATCTAGGGGAAGTTCATTCCACCACCTCGGTGCCAGAACAGAGAAGAGCCTTGAAATATATATTTACCTTTTCCCCCCTGAGAGAAGGTGGTACCAGTCGAGCAGTGCAAGAGTGATGAGGTCTCTGAGGTAAGAGGGTGTTTTCAGTGTTTTGAATTTGATTCGTGCAACTACCGTAAGCCAGCGGAGGAGCGCAGCAGTGGGGTGGCGTGGGCAGGCTGAAAAGTCACGCAGCTGCGTTTTGGATCATTTGCAGTGGACGACTAGCATTCAGAGAGTTGCAGCAGTCCAGTCTTAAAATATCGAGACTGAACAAGCACCTGAGCAGCCTGTGGGGACAGAAATGGTCAAATCCTTCTGATGATGTAGAGAAGGAACCGACAAGAACGAGTCACATTTGCAACATATGAGAAAAAGGACAGTTGACTGTCCATAGTTACCCCAAGGTAGTCGAATGTTGGCTGAAAGGGAAAAGCAGAGAGTTATGAAGAATTATTTCGAGATCCTGAGCTGGAAATCAATCACCTGGAATGACCAGCAGTTCGGTTTTGTTGGGGTTGAGTTTTAGTCGATCCACAAAGATGTGTCTGCCGGGCATGCTGAGATCCAATCGGAAGCGGCGATATCTGAGGGAGGGAAGGAGAAGATAAGTTGAGTGTCATCAGCAAAACAGTGGTAAGAAAACCCATGTGAGGATACGAATTCAAGAGTGAGTATAGAGGAAGAATAGGAGAGGACCAAGTACTGGGCCTTATGGGACACCAGTGGAGTCTGCGTATGGCAGATGTGGACACCCTCTATGTTACCTGGTATGAGCGACCTTCCAGGTAGGTAAAAAAACATGCTGCTCGATGGATACGGCTCCTGAGGGCAGACAGTGTCGAATGCTGCTGAAAGGTCGAAGAGGACGAGTACAGATGACAGCTTGGCTGATCGAGCAGCATGTAGTTTCTCAGTGAAAGCCCGAAGGGCCGTCTCTGTGGAATGTGCCACCTCAAAGCCAGACTGGTTGGGATCTTGAAGCTGGTTCTGTGAGAGATAGACAGACAGTTGGTCAAACACAGTGTTCAGGAGTTTTAGAAAGAGAAGTGATACCAGTCTGTAGTTGTTGATGTCTATGCAGTTTTCTTCAAGATGGGAATAACCCTCGCTAGCTTAAAGGTAGTTGGCACATGGCCAGATGCTAAGGACCCGCTGATGAACGTGGGGATAAAAGGCAGGAGGTTATGCGAGATGATCTGGAGTGTAGTTAAAGGGATTGGATCCAGCGGGCAGGTGATGAGATTGCAAGAATGTATGATCTGCAGTATCTTTTCTTCTGCTAATGTTGAGAAATTTGACAACGTAGAAGTAAAGGTTTCCTCTCTGTGAAGTAAAGGCATAGTCGGGGAGAAAGTGATGTAAATCTTAAAAGAATCTTATTCAGAGGTCTCAAGCTTTTCCTTATAGAAGGCCAACACCCACACTACCAACAAAAATACTACCAACACAAAAACTACACACCTACACTACCAACACCCACCAACACAAATACTAGCAATACCGACACTAAACTTTCTTTCGGCTTCTCCTGTTAGGGGTCACCACAGCGGATCCTCCGCACGTTTGATTTGGCACGTTTTTACGCTAGATGCCCTTCCTAACGCAACTCGAGCAACAAACACTACCAACCAAAATTATATTAACACAAAGACTACAAAAACTACCAACAGAATTACTACCAGCACCCACATTATTAAAACCATCACCACTAACAAATACTACTAATACCTAGACTACCAACACCCACAAAACCAACAGAAATACCAACAAAATACTACAAAAAAACGTACACTACAAACACCCACACTACCAAAGGTAGTGTGGTAGTATATGGGATGGTATTTGGTTTACTAGTGTAGGTGTTTGTAGCATTTGTGTTAGTATTGTGGGTGTTGGGAGTACTTGTGTTTGTAGTGTTGGAGATAGTATTTGTGTACAACAGTGAAGGTGTTTGCTCGTATTTGTTTTGATATTGTATTTGATTGTATTTGTGCTGGTAGAGTGAGTGAGTAGATTGTGGATTTTGGGGGTGTTTATGTTGGAAGTTGCTAGCATTTGTGTTAGTATTGTGGGTGTTTGTAGTATTTGTGTTTGCATTGATAGTGTTGGGAATAGTATTTGTCAAGTCAAGTTTATTTCTATAGCGCTTTTAACAATAGAAAAGCAGCTTTACAGAAGTTTTTACATAATTATTTGTGTAGGTAGTGTGGGTGTTGGTAGTATGTGTTTAAAGTGTTTATAGTGTGTGTGTGTGGGGGTGTTGGTAGTACGTGTGTGAGTAGTGGGAGGTATGGCAGAATTTGGTAGAAGATGCTAAGATTTATATTGGGAGTAACGAGGATGGACAGGATAAGAAATAAGTTTATTAGAAAGACAGCGCATATAGGACGTTTTGGAGACAAGGTGAGGGAGGTGAGATTGAGATGGTTTGGACATGTGCAGAGGAGGGACATGGGGTATATCAGTAGGAGAATGCTGAGGATGGAGACACCAGGAAGGAGGAAAAGAGGAAGATCAAGGAGGAGGTTTATGGATGTGGTGAGAACACATGCAGGTAGTTGGTTTGAAAGAGGCAGATGTAGAGGACAGGGGGGAATGGAGACGGATGATCCGCTGTGGCGCCCCCTAAAAAAAAATTGTAAAAATTGTAAAAAGCTTACAATAAAAAATAAATATCTTCTAAAATGTAATATTGTTAAAAACCAAAATAATTAAAGAAAATCTACTTGTAAAAATACCCACTTTGAACTGCAAATGAACTGTTACCTGTGTGATACTGCTACTATAATTTCTGAGGTAAAATTACCCGGATCACAGGGTGACACTAAAACAGATCTACACGGATTATATAATATAATCGCATTAATAACGTGTAGTGAAAGTTAAAAATATATCAGCAGGTAAAAGATGAACGTTCTTTACCTCAGACGCTGAAGTTTCCTCAGAGCGCACAGGTGTCTCCGGTTAGCAGGGGGATAGGGCGTGTGAGTGCGCATGCGCGTCAAATGGGCGAGGAAAGGGGGGAATTTAAAATGTATATAAATTAATATATAAATTATAAAATATACATTAATATAAAATATAATTTTGTATATATATTAAATCAATTCAAAAGTGTATTCTGCTTTAACACCGAGGAGCTCAGTATAACGAAGAAAATGTGACAATTAAAAAATGAATTAATTTATTAACTTGGGCAATTAATCAATTAAAATAATTAATCTTAATCTTTACCTGACCTTAAAGTAATACTTTTCAAGTTTTTAATACTCTAGTCAACATGGACATGGATTTCTGGATGCTTTATGCAAATGTATGTTTATTATTAGTGAAACCGAACCGAGCATGAAGACTAAATATTCTTATAAATGTTTTGTTTTAAATGGTGTTTTAAATGACTTAAATCATCAGGAAAACAAATGTACCTTTATCATTATTTTGATTATGGATTTAAATATGAATATCTATTGATACCATAATAATTATAATTATTATTACTGGTAAGTCATATATTTCACGTAATAATACAGATACATCAGGCTGTCAATTGATTGCAGCATTTATTTCTTATCTTATTTTATTATTTAATTAACAATAACAAACCAATTCACATCGAATACGGATATTATCTTATTATGTAATCGTTATGAAAGTTATGATGTACAGTTTCTCCGGTCTCACCTCATTAAGCGTCCGTGTGGAAACATAGCAAAGGTTTCGTTTGATGTCCTGATGATTGACGTCATTTAAAACTTTTTGTCTTCAATCAATATTTGTCCATGTTGATAAGAGTATAAAAAAATTGGAGGTATTAATTCAGGGTACATTTAAAATGGATACAAATGGGCGATTAAGTTGCGATTAATCGTGAGTTACCTCGCAACAATCGTGCGATTAATCGCGATTAAAGATTTTAATTAATTGGCGGCCCTAATATTAATAGGATTGACGACCACTTTATCAGCGTGACACTAAAACAGGTAGTAATAATCATAGAAGCAGTAATAGTAGTAATCATAATAGTCAGTACTTTAACTGTTACCCAAGTATTTTAAAACTATTTACTTAAGTGAAGAGATGGGAGGTGGAGGAAGAGAGAGAAAGATAGAGAGATGGAGAGAGAGAGAGAGAGAGAGAGAGAGAGAGAGAGAGAGACAGATGGAGGGAGATAAAGAAAAATATAGAAAGATGGAGAGAGAGAGAGAAAGAGACAGATGGAGAGATGGAGAGAAAGAGAGAAAAAGAGAGAGAGATTGGAGGTTCTGCTGTGGAAAAAACAGAAAAAAAGATTGATATTTTTTACTGTCTGAGTTTAATCGGGAAGTTTAAAATAATGCTTAGTATCAGTACTCTTGCCAGCTCTGGGAAGTGGTAGCTCAGTAGTTAAGGCTCTTGTTTACTAATCAGAAGATGGGGTGTTCAAGCCCCGGTATCATCCAGCAGTCACTCTTTGGGCCCTAAAGCAAGGCCCTTAACCCTCCAGGGGCACTGTATTATTGTTGATCCTGTGCTGTGACCGCAGCTTCCTATGACATGTGATAAGCAAAGGCTCTTCTATCTATCTGCTCTGTTTTTAGTGTTTGTTCCTGCTCTCTTGATGCTCCAAGCCTCGTTCTTCGATTGCTCTTTTTGATAACAAATTGGTTTCCTGCTCTCTGATCTTCATCCAGTTCTCTGTTTGTTCATTACTTGAACTTTGCAGTGTGTCTTAATGTATCAAAGATTCCATTTTACAAACCTGCGTTGGGATGAAATGGTATGTACTGACTCCGGGATCATCTAGCAGGCTTCCGGTGACGTCGGCATTTTCAGGCTCACAACCCGCATCTGTAGCTCTGGCTCAAATCTGGATTAAATAGCTGTTTTTTCATTCCGCAATGGCTGACGGACGATAAGAAATCGATTTGGTCGCACTTACAAGGACATTTACAAGACGGACTTTTCAAGAAAAGCTGGCGGTCGTGAAGAAAGGTCGGCCCAGAACGGTTGTTAAGTGTTTCTGTTTATACTTTTTCTTTCCTGCACAAAAACACACAATTTTCCTTTATTTCAAATCCCCAAAAAAAACATAATGCATGGAAAAAATGCACACATTCTGAGGTTAATATCGATGCTTCTGTTAGAGATGATGTATGTGGGAGGTGCAGTTGTGGCTACAGTGAAAGGAGACGTGTTGAATGATATGAACGTGTATTTCGGTAATAAACCAACATCTTCAGTACAGAGGAGTTTATGCTTCGCGATTTCTTAGTAATAGAAAAATGACAAGTCATAGTTTTTTTAAACATTGTGTCAACATCTTTAAATGTAACTATATATAAAACATTTGACTATAAGACGAAGGAAAAACAGTTGAGATTGAGAAAAAATGCACTACGTATAATTTGTGATATGAACTGAATATTTGTTTTTTTATTTCTGAACATTGTGGCAGTACTTTTCTTGGACGACTGAAAAACAAATCCAGCATCATTTCTTTTTTGTTGTTGTTTGTTTAGACCATATTTGATTAGTACAAATAAAAGAACACTATGGGAATGTGGTTTGAGGTGAATAAAGGTACAGGAGGCTGTATTTTGGAACGTTTTCTTAAATCAGCTTTGTATTGTGGAAACGTGTGTAATAAAGCAGACAACTCTTCTCGTTTTCTTACATGAAATGCGTATTCAGGCAAAAGTCAGGTCTGAATGGCAGCAGTAGTCCTACACACACACACACACACACACACACACACACACACACACACACACACACACGAACACACTCTATTTGTCATTGTGCTTCACATTTCTCATCCACTTTGTAGATGATTGTGTTTGAATCGAATCTGGATGCAGGTTTCAAAAAAGAGTGAAGAAAAAAAAAAAATATATATCGCACCAGCAGATGATTGAGATTCAAGCAAAACAAAACAAAAACAGGAGCGCTTGTATTTCCTTGATTCAAGGAAAAAAAAAGAAAAAAAAAAGACTGATGTAAAGCTCTTCATAAAAGTTCAGAGCTTCTGTATGAGGAAGCAGTGAAGACATGTGTATATATACAGGTGGAGCTTCCAGACACGGTATCAGAACATCATGCAGTACCGCAGTGAAGAAAGAGGGAATGTAGTGTGTTCAGGAGCGTAGCCGTCGTCTTCGGGATACATCTTCAACCCCCACGAGCTCCATGAAGCGAAGAGCGTGCAGCTCGGACATCTGTTCTCCCCCTTCGTCCCCTCCCCCCACTTCCTGCACCCAGACTCTTGCCCCTTTTTCCCGGCTCGGGAAAACAATCACCCTTTAGGAGATATGCTGCTCTCCGGATCGGCTTTTAGTTTTCCTGCGTTCGCGTGATGTTTCCACATCTGCGGGAAACAAAAAGTAGGCGAATGTTACGTTATTAAAACACCACAAAAATGGGTGGAACTGTACAGACTAAACATCGCCAGGAAGAAATACTGCACAACAACTTTGTTTTACCGATGAACGTAATATTTCCCGGAAATAAAATTGTTTTTCATCAATCAAATAAAAATTTAAAAACACTTTTACCTTCAAAAAGACGCTACATAGAGTTTTACATGATCTTAATCCGCATACTGCTCCATGATTGGCTGCTTTTATCTTTTGCCATTATAATTGCGTTTCTCATTATTATACTACTTTAAATATTATTACACTTACATAGAAAAAAGGTATGGTAAAGATATGGTATGTGCTGTTTTTTCGCATCCCATTCCATATTTAGTGGCCATTTGCCCTTATAATAAGCTCCACTCTTCTGGGAAGATGTTTCACTAGATTTTATGGAGATTTGTGCAAGTGTCATTCAGCCACATAGGTAGTTAGTAAAGTCATGTACTGTTGTAGGTGTGGTGAGGAGGCGTGAGGTGCAGTCGGTGTGAAAAACTCATCACAAAGGTGTTCAATAGGGTTGGAGCTCTATAGCAGATCTTCCACATCTTCCAACCCATGTGTGTTGCTTTATGCTAAAACAGGTTTGGGTCTTCAAGGTCAAGTGAAAGGTAGATTTCATGCTACTCCATCCAAAGACGTCCTACACTAACTGTGTGTCTCAGATTTTTCAGAACTGTTTGGGGAAGGACCACATATGACTGGAAAAGCCAGGCATCGCAAACTTTTGTAACTGTGTAATGTAATATAACAAAATTTTAAAAAACTTGGAATAATTTAGTATAAATAGCCATTGTATAGAGGGAAGTAACTGTAATTCTGTTGGATCTTTAGGTGGATTAGAGCAACAACAGAAATTCATAAATCTAATAATTTAAAAAAAACAGCACAATTATTTAAATTATGGACATTTTTAGAACCATGAAGATGGATTTGGATAGACAATTTAGCAGAGATGCAATCACCATGAACAGTTATGATGATTAGCCTCAAAAATGTTGGCACTATAATGACTGGAAATCCCAAGAAAATGGATTTCCTTCCTTTGGAGTCAAAGTTTTTTCCCCTTATACCATCTCAGGTATAAGTTTTTCCTCATTACTGTCACGACTGGCTCGTTCATTAGGGATAAACATATAAGGATGAGAGATAAAAAAAATCGTTACGGTTCGCTTGGTCTTCTATTTTTTTTGCATTGAAATGTTGAAATTCTGGAACCTTATAGAAAATTCAAAGGATAAAAGGTGCTCTATACTTACTACATGTACATTACTGTGTAGTGAAATTCTTTGTATATCCCAGTGACGTTAGAAAGCTGGGGTCAGAGCACAGGGTGAGCCATGATATAGCCCCCCTGGAGCACAGAGGGTTAAGGTCCTTGCTCAAGGGCCCCAAAAGTGGCAGCTTGGCGATACCGGGGCTCGATTCCCTGACCCACTGTTTAGTAAACCAAAGCCTCAACCACCAAGTTACCATTTACATTTGTAAAAATTGGTAGACACCCTTATCCAGAGGGTTGAGGGCCTTGCTCAAGGGCCCAGCAGTGGCAGCTCAGTGATCCTGTGATAAATATATATAACTTAACCTTACATTGGTTCAAAAGATATCCGTGTGTGTACCGGCAAATCTAAGGGCCTTCTGTCTTCAGCGAAATGACTGAAGCCACCTGCCTCGAGACCGCTCAATTGCACCAAACAAAAAATCAATACATCATTTCCTTCATTTTGACTAAAGCAGTCAAAATGGGATCACAGGACTGAGGTGGGGGAAAAAAAAAGTGACACAATGACTCGGAAATGATTGCGAGAGACCCATTTATGCAACACCACGTCCCAGATACCAAGCCCCCACAAAAAATAACTCCCGCCCTAAATTAACAGCCAGGAAATCTAGCAGGTTAGAAGAAATGAATCATGGGTTAGTGCTTTAGATCATCTCGAGAAGACAAGAGAATCATGGGACGTGCTCCACAAGCCTAATTGCTTTATTTAAATATTAAAAGTAGATCAGGTCTCAGCTCTTCGTATTTTGGATCTTTTTTTCCCCCGAACAAGCAAATGGAGGCAGAGCTTACATTATAAATTAGCAAAAAAAAAAAAAAATGAAATGATACAAAAGAAAAAAAAAAAAAAAACATTTTGTGATACTTATAGAATAATCATGGCAGTATGATTATTGTATATATTAACAAAAGAACACGTGATTGTAAGACATATTTCGCATGCAGACATTCAACAAAGTAAAACAGAGGGATTGTACATAATCAGGACCAAGGACAGAGCCAGGGCGAGGGTGAGAGTGAGGGGGGAGGTGATGAGCCAGCAACAAACACAACAAAGCCAAAAAAAAAAAAAACGGATAAAAGAAGCGTTCATGCAGGTGCTCGACCATCACCAGACAGGAAATGAGGTCACGGAGTCGCACGCGTTAGACACAGCCGTATTCGTACCACAGCGATTGACTGTCCTCTGAACTCATGGGAGCTGATTGGTCAGGATTGTTTTCGTGGCCCAGTGTGTCTACCTTTCCGTCTTGCAGCTGATTGTGATTGGGTTTGGGTTTGAGAGGCGGGCCGCTGATGTTACTAACGAGAGACGTATTGAGCGAGAGGAAAGCCTGGTTCCTGGTGCTGCTGGAAAACGCCGGCTCGCTAAAGATAGAGTCCAGAAAGACGGAATCTACGGTAAAGGATGGGCCTAAGAACTCCTGCAGAGTGGACAGCTCAGAGTCATCTGCGTGCGGGAGGTGGCCCGCGCAGGGCATGCTGGCCGATTTGGGCAGGTTGGGTTTTAGGTACTCACTGGATGCGGTTTGAGTCTTCGAGGGTGACGGATCGACGGAGACCGGCTCGCGGGCGTCCTTGGCCAGCATATCGTGGACGCTGGAGCGCCGCGTGCTGCCCTCGGCTGTAGAGATGACACTGCTGGCGCGAGGGAGGCCGGCGGAGGACGACGAGGCGTCCAGGCGTTCGCACACGGACGTCGCTTTCGCCTGAGCACTCAGGCCTAATCGCGGCTGACTCGGACCCTTCACCCGGGTGCTCTCCGCCTTGCGCAGACTCGGACGGCCCGCTCTGGGCTCGCTGGGCGTGGCCTTCCCACTGGCAGACCGCAGGATTCCCCGCCCCTTGGGACGCTCCTTCGGCACAGGATCGGATGCTCTGGAAAAGCGTGGGGACTCTGCACTCAGATTGTCTTGGCTGCCAGACTGGAAGAAGCACAGATACACAAGGAATCCTTAATTGTAGCGAAGTTGTAAATAAGATTAAGAAAAAATACCCCTTTTAATTTTATTAACAAAAATACATTAAAATGTTGATCATTAATAGATTGTTGGATACCTTGGCAACCTGGATGACAATTCTTATATATAAATATATATAAATGTATATAATAAGCTTATATATATATATATATACTAATTATTTACTCAATGCAGATCTTATTGGTTTTATTTTCAATATATTGTATACGTCCTGTAAATGATAATTTAGTAAATAAAAATAAGGAACTATATAAACTAAAAACAAAAAGCGTAATTTTTTTTATTGGTCAACTTTCAGCCATTATCTCCGCCATATCTGAAGTGTGAAGCACCTCGTTGGCGTGAATGCTGCTCCTCCTCCTCTGGTGGTTGTGTTGAGATGATCTCTGAACCGGGCTACTCTCGCTCGACCAAACCTCGGCATCCAGGCTGAGGCTGAACTCTCCACTGCTCTCGCTGTGTGGTCGACTCGCACTGCCGTTCACTGCACCTGACACACAACATCACGCAAATCGACACACATGATGACATTGATGTGAAAGAGAAATAGTGATTATAAAAGTAAATAAATAAATCACATACATGAGCATATTACGCTGGCCGAGAAGTGCCAAAAACATTAACAAATCCGAAAACAACGACAATTCAGACAAACCGGAAAAGGTAGGTATAGTTGTGAATGGAACACTTACTGATCATTGGACGAGACACCTGTCATTCAAGATATACAGGAAGTTCATTTACACACAAACAAGCGCACAGAACTTCCATGCTGTGGAAAATCTTAGTCTTTCTCACACACACACCTTATATCCCATTATATCGTCACTTTTTGCATCAACATCTCAACAACTTACAGACCAGACATTCACTCACTCTTGAGCCAGGTAAAGGTTTAGAAGTTTTTATAGCATGCATGTTAACTCATTACCTTGGCTTTGAACGGCACTCTGCTCGTCTGAAGAAGTAGGAGTGACGTCCTCGCAGGAGACATTATCTGCAAACAAATAAAAATCTTTCACTGTCGTTCTGGTTTAGACCTTTGCCTAATCGAGGGTCTTTAGCCAACCAAAAGATGCAGTTAGTGAGGGAGAACTGTAATTTTGGTTCCAGATACAGGAGGAACTTTCAGGAACTTTACATCTTTAGGTCATTTCTAATCATCTCTGTGAATTGGAATATGATGTATCATTAAGTTAGCCTTTCACTAGGTGGTGCTAATGAGTTGCTTTTCAGTCATTTTCACACATATTCAATTGGGCCGCTTCAGCTTTGATCAGAACCACAGGCTTGTGCTAGAGAAAAGTGAATGCTAATAGATGCTTTGGCCAAATGCAGTAAATGTAAATGAATGAGAGGACTGATTTTTTTTTTTCTGCCACTGCCGCCACCGGTTTGGCCATTAGGGTTAAAATGTAAGATGGTAAAATGTATCTTTAGGATCTATACAATTCTTTAAAGCAGCTTTAGTACAATGTTCATGAAAAAGCTTACAAATAACAGTGACTCAAACATTTAAATCAGACGGATGTTGAAGAAGGGTCGAGTTATGTCAACCCCCTGTTTGTCTTCCGCAAAGTGACTTGAAATATCCCATTGACATTGCTCCCATTAGAGATCGCCATAGCGGATAGTCAAGTCAAGTTTATTTCTATTGCGCTTTTCACAACAGACATTGTCTCAAAGCAGCTTTACAGAATTTTAAAGGTTAAGGTGCATTAATCCCGATGAGCAGCCATGCCGACTGAAGAAACCCTGACTCAAAAGGGGAACCTCATCCTCATTTGGGTGACATCAAGAGTGTGACAATAAATCTTTAAACAATACAGAACACTGTATATATGTAGGATAGTCCTCTATATCGCACTGTCCTCTTTCAACCCAAACACCTGCATGTCTTCCCTCACCACATCCAAAAACCTCCTCCTTGCCGTTCCTCGTCTTTTCAATTTGACTTTCTTCAACCAATATACCCCATGTCCCTCTTCTACACATGACCGAACCATCTCTCTCACCTCGTCTCCAAAACCTGCCCAGTTCTTCTAATAAACCAATTTCTAATCCTGTTCATACTCATCCCAGCATCTTCAACTGTGCCGCCTCCAGCTCCGCCTTCTGTCTTTTTGTCAATGCCCAGGTCTCAAAACCATACAACATAGGAGGTCTGAATTGCATTCTTGCAGATATTCTTCTGTCCCAAATCCATCCTGTCACTCTTCTTCACCCAGGGATTTAAACTCTCCCACCTTCAGCACCTTGACTCCTTGTGACCACAGAGTGACACCAAGCTAATCTATATAAATAACCTAACACGCTAGCTATGACTTCTAGTAACGTTAAAGAGTGTAAATCGTGTGTACATTCCATCATAACAGCATGATAAACTGATCTGAGACAATCCAAAGTGTTGGAAATTCCCAAGACCTAAAGAAGCTCTCCAACAACAGTATGCCTTAGACAACCTGAGACAACACAACCAACACTACACATGAGGATGAAGAATGAAGAGGGCCTCCAGCTCTACCTTTGTTCTTGAGCTTGTGCTTGGTGCTGAGGGTGGTGTAGTCGATGGCCGTCGTGGAGTACGCGAGCTCCTTCATTCGCTGGCTCCCGCCTGCACACACCGGGTCCTCAGGGGCCTCCAGGTGATCTGTACTGCCACTCCACTGACCAGCACCGGACAGCGCCATAGTCTGCAGGAGATCGTTCATGGCTGAGAAGGAAATCGAAGCGTTATCAGAGCGTGCCATAAGGACCCAGGATCTTCTCTGCTTGGATGAGTGCATGCAACTCGACACTGAAACAGATAACATGCTCAGAGCAAACAAAGTGGATGAATAGATGAAAAGAAAACAACTGAAAGTGAAAACGTCATTCAGACGTGTAGGTCGTCTCTGCATGCAGTAGCATGAAATTTTCTCTTCACATGCAATAGCAGACCCAAACCTGTTCCAGCTCAATGAAGATATTTTTTTACATGGGTTGGAGTGGAAGATCTACTAAAGAGCTCCAAAACGACTGAGCACCTTTTGGGATGAATTTTCCACACACCCCAGGCTTCCTCACTACATCAGGACCTGGCTTTACAAACACCCTAGTGGTTGACTAAATTTCCACAAATCCACACAAAATCTAGTTGAACAGCTTCCCAGAAGAGTGGAGCTTATTATAAGAATAAATTTGGAATGGGAAGTTCAAGAATAAGCACATCCACAAACATTTGCCCAAAATAATGATTAAAAATGATTCCATAATCATTTCTTTTTGTACATTTCTGATTTTGTAACAAGACTTTATTGATGCACTGTAAAAACACCAGCATGTCTGGTATACTGTGTGAGGAAGACCAAAGGGGGTGCGTGGGTGTGAGAGAGAGAGAGAGAGAGAGAGAGAGAGAAAAAAGATAGATAGAGAGGGAAAGAGAAACTGACTTTTAGGTCTCTTTTTTGCTAAAAATAATGCTTATGCATTAATGTAAAGAGAGAGAAAGATAGAGAACGATTAAGAGAAAGCAACGGACAGATAAAGAGAAAGAGAGAAAAATAGAGAGAAAGAGTGACAGATACATGAAATACATAAAAATAAAGATGTAAAATATACTCAGGAGGTTGTGATGAAGCAAACGGAGAGAAACTAAAGTCTAAAACATAGACAGGGACGGCGAGAGAGACGGCAGAAGGAGACGGTGGAAGGGGGTACAATGGACGGGGACGGCGGAGGGACGGCGATAGAGAGGGCAGGAGAGAGAAGGCTGTGATCTCGAGTCTTACACATGGAACGCCGATAAATGGCCTTCACTTTGTCTTTGTCCTTGGACCTGTTCCTCATAAAGGGCAGCCTTTTTAGTGCTGAGTCAGCGAGGGAACGATGGAGGTGGAGAAATGAGGGAGAGAACACAGTGATGTTAACATATACACACACCAGACACACACTAAACACACTTTTCCATCACATTCGCATATGTGAAATGTACAAATCCCATTGAGACAACAGAGGTGAGTTTTCTAGAGTTTTGCTGCAGCACAACAACACAAACACAAACACACACAGATGAATATTAAAAGGTGCAATTCAGTGGGCAATTGGGCTTTAATAATGATTGCTTTTAAGAGCGTTAATGACCTTTGGGTCGCATTGCACCGTTTAATAAAACAAACGCACGTGGAGGATGATGACCCCCCTGAGAAGATGAGGCTTCTGCTAAAACCTCAGTTAAAGGCATACCATTGGAGGAACTTTGCACATTGCTGTGCTGTGCTCTCCTCCCTTTCAGCACCCAAGAAGGGAAAGAGAGAGGGGAAAAAAACAAACAAGGCAAATCAAATGAAAGCAAAAGTAAGCGCCAACTATCGCACAAGCAAATGAACCGTCTCGAGCGTCAACACGCATCAAAATCCTTCTTAGAAATGCTCAGAGAGAGAACGAGGAAATGGCCCACCTACATATTACGGGTTGTAAAATCGTACGTTTCGCATTGGTGCATCGGCATAAATGTTAACGATGTGATGCATCGATTGAAAAAAACGTTCATGTTCTCTTTGGTAAAAAGCGATTTATTTCTATATAATTATTAGTAGATGCACTCTTCTTTTTCTTTTTTTAATTCAGAAAGTGACCAAGAATTTGTGACCAGTATTTTACACGTTTTACTCGCTAAACTGTTTTGCGAACGCGTTCCAGGTCACGTAGAATACAGATTAACATGGCAGAGGTAGAGCTGCACCTTCCTGGAGACAAAACAGAAAAAGAACTTTTGGTTTTATCTTTTTTTTTTTTTTTTATCTTAAAGGCCACGCACATAAGAGGGCACTCAAGTAAATTGGTGATTTGCTGCCTGTCTGAACCAAAGAAATAAAAGCGAACTTTCTGTACCATATTGAATTGCATTGAGCCATATTGAGCGTTGAATCGAATCAAAATCGCATCAATTTTATACATCTAGATGCAAATCACATCGGCCACAGTTATGGAGATGCACATCACTAGTATATACATAGGATAAGATGTTGGACTTCTGCTCAGAAGGTCGTGAGTTCATATCCCAGCGCAAACCAGTGCTGGGCCCTTGAGCAAGGCCCTTAACCCTCAACTGCTCAGTTGTGTGAATAAGATAATTGTTAGTTGCTTTGGATGAAGAACCTTGCCAAATACATGTAGTGTAAGGAATTTTTGCAGGAGTGAAAATATATTCAATGTGATCCAGAGAAACCCGAAAACACGTCGATCCTGATTCAAGATTTAAAAATGCAAGCTCCGACTCACTTCCGCTCCTCTTTTGACACAGAGGGTCGTCGAGTGACCCTGAGCCCATGGATGAGCTGTCCTGACTGTCCTGAGGAGCCACCAGGAAGCCGTCGCTTGACTCAGAGCGGCAGGGCGTGAGCGTCAGGGAGCGCATTCGCTCGCGGCTCTTCGGCTTGATCAGCTTCTTCATCTTCAGAGTGATCCAGTTTCCCCTTCTGAGGCGAAAAACAAATGCAGAGATCCTCGATCTCGTCGGTTCTTGACACATAATCAGAACTAACTTCCAGAAATAAGGATAAATAACGAACCTCCGAGGGGGTGAGGGGTCGTAGAATTTGTACTGATCCATGATCTTCTCCTCTAACTTCTCCTTTTGTCTCCTCAGCTCGTTTAGTTTGTCTCTAAAAAAAGAGAAAAGCCGAGTTCACTATTCACGTCTTGCACTGCAAATACAGAATTTTGTTTAAAAAACATGTAAAATGATTTAGGACACATTTATTTAACATCTATTAAAGGAGTCTCCGGTGTCAGGAAATGGGAGTTTGCCGTTTCTAGGGAAAAATGGCATTTGGCAACTTGAGAAAGAACATTTCCAGGTAAAATAAGTTAATTAAACAATTATATCTCTTGAATGAGTAGCTCTAAACAGTGATGACCCACATGTACTGTCTCTGCTCGACGTGGAAAAGGTCTTTGCTCTCCATGGTCTGCTCCAACAAGGTTCGGTTCTGCAGCATCAGGGTCTGGATCTGGTCCAGCAAGTGCCGGTTTTCCTCCTCCAGATTCCCTTTCAGCTGGCTCAGCAACTACACACAGAGCAAAGAAGGCTTTGGGTGAGCAAAGAAGGACACGGTGGGGCAAAGATAAGTGTTTTTCCAAATGAAAGATCCAGACAAACCCCAAACACTGTTTAAAACGTTTTTTTTATTTTAGAAATTGTCTTTTAAAAATCATATCAACCATATTACAAAAACAGCTTCTTCCACCTTAGAAATATTGCTAAGCTCAGAAACATGTTTATATCTGATGCAGAGAAGCTCGTCCACACGTTCATGACCTCCAGAATAGACTATTGTAATGCATTACTAGGTGGATGTTTTGCATCATTAATTAACAAGCTTTAGTTAGTTCAGAATGCAGCAGCCAGAGTTCTCACAAGGTCAAGAATATATCATCATATAGTAACCCCAATCTTATCATCCCTACACAGGTTTCCTGTTAAGTTTCAAATCCACTACAAACTACTGCTTCTTACTTGTAAAGCACTAAATGGTTTGGCTTCCATGTATCTCTCCAGTCTTTTAACACGCTACAATCCGTCACGCTCCTTTAGATCTCAAAACTCCAGACTTCTAGTAGTTCCTAGAATAGCAAAGGCCACTAAAGGTGGTAGAACATTCTCACATTTAGCTCCTAAACTTTGGAATAGTCTTCCTGATAGTGTTCGGGGCTCAGACACACTCTCCCAGTTTAAGTGCAGATTAAAGACGTATCTTTTTAGTGATTTCTACACATAACACACATCACATCATAACCTTGTGCTCCAGAACATCTGATCACATCACATTATTAACTTGTGCTGTTACTATTATGAACAGCAGCTACGGTAATTCCTCTCCACTGCTTCTCTTTCTCTACCCATCTCGAGGCATCCTGAGGTTGCTCCAGCCCCAGTCACGTCCCAGCTCATGAAGATTGTGGACTTTTAAATAATCTAGAGATGTACCAGGGCCATTTGGATTCCTCTTTATGTAGTGTTTGGATGTGGGACCTCTTCGAAATTTCAAAGGATCTGGCATTGAGAAGCTGGTGTTGGATGATGACCTCAAATGTTGAGCTATTTTTTGAGTTGGTCAGTAGCTCCTGGTTCCATAAAGTCAACTGACTGTATAAGACTGTAGAAAGAAAATTTTTCATAATCACACACTCCGGTGCTCATGTTAGTTCTCACTCTCCGGGGTTTTGTGTTGTTTTTGAGGAGTTATAATCATACTCTTCATATGAGCCAAATGAGAACGGGTTCCCCTTTTGAGTCTGGTTCCTCTTAAAGTTTCTTCCTCGTTTATCTCAGGGAGATTTTCCTTGCTGCAGGAAAATGTTCCACTAGGTTTTGGGGAGGCCTGGGGTGCAGTCAGCGTTCACATTCATCATGTTCAATAGGGGTTGATCTCAGAGCTCTATAGCAGGAGATCACTCCAAACCCATGGAAAGCATATCTTCATGGAGCACAATCAGATTTGGATCTCCTAGTACAAAAAGGAAAAATCTTCCTCAATTTTAGAGGATATTTACGAGTACGTCATTTCCAGTATTTATTATGGTGCCCTCATGGACTGAAGATTGCGTGGAAGCGTGGAAAAGGTGGCGTTTAAAATAAACAAAAAAAAAAAAAAAGTGGATTGTTGCTTTACCAAAAACACAGTCGCTTGGTCAGTTTTGATATGCAATTTTTTGTTCTCACGTCCTTCCGATAGCTGTAGTGTTTGATCAAGTCAGCAGTGGCAGGAGAGGAAAGTATTTTTCCAGTTAAATAATGAACACCCAGCCCAAAAGGGGTTTTGGTCCGGTTTCAATCCACATTAGTTGTGGTGGTATTTACAGTGCATTTTGAATGTTTTCAGACCCCCTTCACTTGGATTGGGGGATTTTCCATCATTCTTCAGGGCCAATCCTCTCAAGGTGGGTCAGTGTCGGTGGACAGTGACTTTAAGGTCTCTCCAGAGATGTTGATTGGGTTCAGGTCAAGTCAACTCTAGAAGTTAGAGTTAAGCTACTTCTGTGTCATCTTGGCTGTGTTTAAGGTTGTTGTCATGTAAAAAGGTGAACCTCAGTGGCCTGGACTGAGGTCATGAGCACTGTGGAACGTTTTTTTATTGAGAATATCTCTGTACTTTGCTCCATTCAGCTTTCCCTCAATCTTGAAAGGTAGCCAAGTCCATGCTGAAGAAAAACACTCCCACCATCATGCTTCACTTTTTGGATGGTTCTGCACAAATGAAGAGTGGTGCCTGGTTTCGGTTAGAATTGAGGCCAAACAGTTAAACCTTGGTTTCATCAAACCACAGAATATTATTCTTCACGGTCTGAGAGTCCTTCAGGTGCCTGTCGGCAAACATCAAGCAGGCTTTCTATAGGGAGAGGAGAGGCTTCCGTCTAGCCACTTTGCCATCAAGCCCAGACTGGTGACGGCTGCTTCAATGATGTTTCTCCTTCTGGAACTTTGTCCCAACTCCGCAAAGGATCTCCAAACCTCAGTCAAAGTGGCCTTCAGGTTCTTAATTACCTCTCTTACTAAGCCCCTTCTCTCTGAGAAATATGGAGGCCACTGTGCTTCTGGGACTCTTCATTTATTGTAGCCTTCCCCAGATCTGTGAATTGCAACAATCCTGTCCCTGAGCTCTGCATGCAGTTGCTTTGACCTCATTATTTGGTTCTTGCTCTGATCTGCATTGTCAGATAGGAGGCCTCCAGTCAAGGTGCAGACACATCTCAGCAGAAATCAAGAGAAATGGGAGGTACCTGAGTTCAATTTCAAGTGTTGTTGCAAAGAGTCTGAAATTGAAGGGGGTCTGAATACCTTTTAAATGCACTGTATGTGGAGTCCAGAAGAAAAAGCATGAGAATTACAGACCACATATTCTATGAGACGAACACAAAAAAGAGATGAAAGTTCACTGGAGAAAAGAACAAGTAATAGATTACAGACGGAATTCGAAGGTAATCATACACTCTAAACCCTAACACACGTCCATACTGGAGGCAGTGAGGAGCCCTTGCATTCCTGAGGACAAGCCTCGACCTCCCTTTGGGAGAAATAAATCACTCCGCGAGACAAAGAGACGACTCAGGACTGTGCAGCCGGCTTCGATTTAACATCACAATGCCATTTAAACCAGCAGACTAACAGCGTGAGTGGAACAGATTTTCTCTCTGGTGTCAGGAGTGTAATTGTAGACGTCCAATAAAAAAATGAAAAAACGGTGGGGAATAATGATCTGAGCATGTGGTAGTGAGGGAACGTACCTCGCACTGGTTGGTGAGTTTGGTGGAGGTGATATCCAGCTGTTGGTACTGCTCTTTCAGCTTGGAGAACTCGGCCTCCAGGCGAGTCTGCTCCAGTTTGGCAGCATTCAGCTGGCTCTTCAGGTTCTTGTGGTCGGCCTGCAGCCCCTCGTTATCTTTCAGCAGCTGCTGGTAGGTCGTGTTTAACCTTTGAAGAGGGAAAAAGCGAGGGAAATAAATTGTTGCGAGAAATTCCTTTGGAGGACAAGAGGGATAGAACGAAGCACTGTTATCAGATCATATACGAAGTGGTATCGAAAAGTTTCAAGACCCGCTATGTTCACAAGAACGTACTATCACCTTCAAAATAGTTCCTTCTAACAACAATACAGCGCTTCCTGCGTTCCAGCCACTTCTGGAATGTGTCCTGGAAGTCTTCTTTTTAAATCTTGTCAAACCCCTTCTGCAATTCATGCTAAATCTCTGCAACAGTGTCCAAATGGCAAGCTCTGAGTTAGAGCTTCATCTTCGGGAAAAGGGCGAAGGACACAGGAACCAAATCGGCAAGTGGGGTGTGTCACGATCACGTGGATTGTTCTCCAACGATTATCTTGCACAAGTTGGCAAACGGTTTCAACATTTTTTGGGGTTGAGCTCGTCGAAGGTCTTCCTGATTAAACTCATGTTGTGTCAAACATCTCTGTGGCAGATTTGCCAAGTTTCATGCAGAATTTTGCGTTTGCTTTTTGCTCTAACTTGCTCGAAATGAAATCGCAGATGTGGTAACGCACTCAGAATAGCACCAGTTACACCATTAGTCTCGAAACCTTTTGATACCACCGCAAATACAAGAAACCAGTGTAATAATTTGGGTAAATTCAGTAAATTATTCTGAAACTATTATTTATTATTTATCAGTGAAAGAGTAATAATTGAGTAAAAAAACGATAAAATTTCACCCACTTGTGGTTTTCTTCCTTCAGTTTGTGATACTCAGCTGCTGTAGCCTGGTGCCTCTGGTTCTCAGACAGCATCTTCTCCTGCTCAGCTTTCAAAACCTTCTCAAGCTCTTCCAGCTGTGCCTTCTGCTTCAACAGCTGGTTATACCTGGACACAACACAATCATACAATAAATCACAAAACAATAAAAGCTTGTATATTTTCTATACAGCTTTTCCGTTGTTTTTTTTTTTTTTTTACCTGTCCTCCAGGTCTCGGTGCTGCACTTCCAGGTTCTTGTGTGTGCTCTTCAGCCCCCCGTGTTTGCCAATCAGTGCCTCGTACTCGGCTGCCTGGCGCTCGTGCAGAGTCGCGAGCTTCTCATGGTCCCTCAGGAGCAGCTCGTAGGTGGACCGTAGCTCCTCGCGGTCTCGCACAGCGCCATCCCGCTCAGTCTCTGCGCTGCACTGCTGACCCTGGAGCTGGGCGTTCTGGGCTACGAGCGCCGAGCTCTGCGAATTCAGAGTCGAGTTCTCCACCTGAGAAACAGCCAGAAAACCATGGAAATGTGTTAACATGGACTATAACTTAAACATGGAGCCTAAAACCCTGAAATCCAATAATGTCACTCTAAGTAGATAATCAGTTTATGGTGATTGATTTGTTGATGATTCAATACATAATGTAGCTACAGCAAGATATTCAGGATTATTCAGTAGCTACAACTAGGTATTTAGGATTATTCAGTAGCTACAGTAAGATATTCAGGATTATTAAATAGCTACAGCGAGGTATTTAGGATTATTCAGTAGCTACAGTAAAATATTCAGGATTATTAAATAGCTAAAGCGAGGTATTTAGGAATATTCAGTAGCTACAGTGAGATATTCAGGATTATTCAGTAGCTACAAAGAGGTATTAAGGATTATTCAGTAGCTACAGCGAGATATTCAGGATTATTCAGTAGCTACAGTGAGATATTCAGGATTATTAAATAGCTAAAGTGAGGTATTTAGGATTATTCAGTAGCTACAGCGAGGTTTTCGGAATTATTCAGCACTAAAACAAAATTGTCTGGATTGTTTAGTAGCAACAGTGAGAAAAACTGGTGAATTATCTGAATTATTGACTTTTTCATTACTAAAAGAGAATTATTCTGTAACATCAGCAAATTACATGGTAAGAAGAGCAAAGTTTCAGAAACTCTGGTAAAAGTTTTCAAAAGAAAGTGTGTGGATTTTTGAGAGCGGTGGTGAATTATCTGGTAGCAACTGGTCCCCTCAGTGAATTATTCGGTATTTGGCCTTTATCCAGAGCAATTCACAGTCATCGCAGTTATACAGCTGAGCAGTTGGGGATTAAAGGAATTTAAGGGTGGGTGCTGGGATTTGAACCAATGACCTTCTGATCAGAAGTCCAACATCTTATTCACTGAGCAACCACTTCACTATTCGGTAAATGCCACAAATCATTCAACAACCACAATAAATTATATGCAAATTATCACAAATTCATCAATAAATGCACCACGTCACTCAGTTACTTCTTGCAGTGTATCGTCTATGTTCCTGTCTGTTTTGATTTGGTTTGCATTAAAAATGATTACACACATAATCCATATGGACAGAAACCCCCTGAGCCCACTGTGGGTTAAACCATCTGCCACTTAATCTGATATTGACTGAAAAAAAAGTCTTGCGAGAACCCTGGAACAGACACGCAAGCGCATGCAGGTTTATGAGTGACCTACATTTCACTCAATCCCCTGTCTGATCTCAATCCTGTGCCAGGTCCTCTTTATTTTTAAATCGGTTATCGCAAACACACATTTCCACACAACTCAGATTGTCCTCCAAGTTCTCCTCTGCTAGCCTAAGAATAGCTGACTCAGGTTTTAGTCTAATGTTAGCCAATAAAAAGAATACATTATCCCCAATAGTCAATTCTCCTTATTTCATAGCGTTTCTCTAGCAGTGTAATATTCGGTTAGAGATTCTATCCAATCAGATTTCAACCGTCAAATCACATGTTGCCGGGGTCAAAAAGAACTGAACACTCTTCAGGTGTCTAATTGATTCAAATCACCTCATATAGCAGGTGTACAATAACGTTAGCGTTTTCACGTTCTTCAATTGGACATTTCACAATGACTGACCGAGGAGAAGAAATCGATTTGGACGCAGACACACCAAGGACATTTACACAATATAATTTTCCAAGAAAAGATGGATGTCGCGAGGAAAGCTCTGGCAAAACAGTTCAAAAGAGTTGTAAAGCTTTTTCATTTAGACTTTTGTGTTTTGTTTCCTGTCATTTCAAATCCCCGGGAAAACTGTGATGGTATATGAGGGTGATATCGATGCTGCAGTGAAAGGAGACTTGTGTTGAATTGTGTTCATTGGGTTTTGTGTGTGTATTTTAGGTTGTAGCGTTCAGTGACCTGGAGTTTCGCGTTCTGAGTCTGCAGCGTGGTGTTGTTCTCCTGCAGTGAGGCGGCCTGTCTCTGCAGAGCGAGGATCTGAGCCTGGAGGTTGCTGCTTTGAGTCTCCAGCTGTTTCAGTTGCGTACGCAGTGCCTGCTTCTCTGCCTGAAGAGTGGCATTCTGGGAGGAGGAACATAAATGCATGCTTGAGGAAATGCATACAAAAGTGAAGGAAGTGAAAAAAAAGTTCCTGGTGATTTCCGCTGACATTTTTTGACTGTTCCGCTTTAATTTTACCCAGCAGGTAGTCACTTACGTTCCTCTCCACCTCGATGAGTCGATCTTTGACCTTCAGGAGCTCTCGAGTGGCCTCGTGACTCTCCTTCTCCCACTTACTGGTGCTTTGAGAGTCGTCCCCACCTCTTGAGGGCGAGCTGTGCACCATGCGCTCCTCCTCTTCCCTCTGCCGGAGAGCCTCATAGTTCTTCTTCACCTGATGGACATGAAGAAGGGTTCGGGTCAGACTACCTATGTTCTCATCTAAGACATAATGCAATTTAGATTTGCATCTAAAGCAAGAGTTGAAGAATCCGCACCGTTTTGAGTTCCTGTCGGAGCTGCTGGTTGAGGTTGGAGGACTCCTGAAGTCTGGCCTCCAGGGCGGCGATCTTCTCCTCTTTGATCTCCAGCGAGGACTTTAGTGTGGACTCCAGCTTCGACTCAAGCAGCTTAAACCTGAATAATACATCAAGATTTTTACTGGATTTGTGAATTATAATAAGACATTATCGCCATAATAAATCATTGTACTTGGATACTTTTGAAGGAAAATGTTTATTTACTCAAGTGAAAGTTTAAAGAGACACTTTTACTTTAGTCTGATTTTTTACCTACTAAAGCTCTACTTTTATTAGTTTCATTCCCATAACTCCCATACCTGTGTAGCCTGGTTGTGTATGTGTGTAATTTGTGCATAGTGTGTTGTACACTGTGTATGTATACTGTGTGTACTCCGTGTGCATTGTGAGTGCATAGAGTGTTGTGTACCTGTATACTGTGTGTTTTATGTTGTGAACTTGTATACTGTTTGAATGCATTGTGTTGTGTACCTGTCCACCAAGTGTGTGTGTGTGTGTGTGTGTGTGTGTTGTATTGTGTACCTATAAATTATGTGCATGTGGGTGTTGTATTGTGTACCTGTACACCAGGTGTGTGTATTGTATTTTGTACCTGTACACCATGTGCATGTGCGTGTGTGTCTATGCATGTATTGTATTGTGTACCTGTACACCATGTGTGTGTGCCTGTGTGTGTTTTATTGTGTACCTGTACACCATGTGTGTGTATTTGGTTTTCTGTACCTGTACGCAATGTGTGTGTGTGTGTGTGTGTGTGTGTGTGTGTGTGTGTGTATATTGTATTGTGCACCTGTACACCATGTGTGTATGTGTATTGTATTGTGTACCTGTACACTGTGTGTGTGTGTGTGTGTGTGTGTGTGTGTGTGTGTGTGTGTGTGTGTGTGTATTGTGTACCTGTACACCAGGTGTGTGTGTATTGTATTATGTACCTGTAAACCATTTGTGTGTATACTGTATTGTGTACCTGTACACTGTGTGTGTGTGTGTGTGTATTGTATTTTGTACCTGTACACCATTTTTGTGTGTGTGTATGTGTGTGTGTTTACTGTATTGTGTACCTGTACACTGTGTGTGTGTGTGTGTGTGTGTGTGTGTGTGTGTGTGTGTGTGTGTGTATTGTGTACCTGTACATTACCTGTGTATTGCATGTGTCTCACCTTGCAGCAGAGCTCTGTTCATCGTGCAGCAGTCCTTCTTTATTCAGGCCCATCTTCTCCAGCTCATGAGTCAGCTTCTCTAGATCATTGTTGGTCTGCTGGTTCTTCAGTTTTTCGTTTACCAACTCCTGGCCAGGTCAGGGTTGAGCAGAAATCAGAACTCATGAACAACATGAACAACAGGAAACAGCATTTGTAACAGAAAAAGCAGCATCTACACCATCGGCTTTACAACCTGCACTCGCCACTGGAGGAACTCATGGACCAGGAACTCAAGAGTTGTATAAACGGCAAGATGCAGATGATGATTTAACAGTTAGCATTAACGCGACCCGAAGAACAAAATGAGATGAAAAACTGGGATGTATAATACAAACGACTCGGCGAGGTCGGTCCACTAATCAAAGGTCAAACTGAATAAAAATCCAAACGATTGGAACTTGCGAAAGAAATAACCAGATCTCGGAAGACCTGACTTTTACAGCCATATGAGATTCTTCCATCAAACTGTTACCACAAACCTGGAAGTACACAATTGTATAGCGGTAGCTTAAAATTTTGCTTTCACTAGAACTAGAAGATCTAGCATTAAGATTTGATTTCCATGGGTTGGAATGGAAGATCTACTGCTATAGAGCTCTAAACCCAACTGAGTACAAGACTTTACTAATGCCCTTGTGGCTGAATAAATCTTCACAAACCTTCACAAAATCTAGTGGAACATCATCCCAGAAGAGTGGAGGTTATTATAATAGCAAATGGAGACTAAATGTGGAATGGCATGTTCAAAAAGCACAAAAACACATGCTCAGGTGTCTACAAACTTGTCCTTATAATGTAGGTGGAGACCAGACATGAACCAAAACTAAATTTTAGACACGTAACAACGTGTTTTAAACCTGCAAATCATCTTTTCATACCTCTCTCAACATGACCAGGGTCTTCTTGCCAATGGAGGCCTGCTTTACCAGCTCCTTGTTGTCCCTCTCGAGATCTTTGACGCGGTTGTAGGAATCGCTCAGTGTGCTCACCTCCTTGCTCAGAGCGCGATTTTCCTTCTCGAGCTGCGAGATCCTCTGGCTGTCATCGTCTAACTTGGAGTCTCTGATCTCAGCCTGCTGCCGTAGCCTCTTGTTCTCCTTCTCCAGCTGCTTTTTTTCTTTCTCCAGCTGTGAGCTTTCTTGCTCCAGCACCTTGTTCTCTTGTTCCAGCTGTTCCAGACGCTTGCTGGAGATTTTCAGCTCCTCCAGGTTTCTCTGGAGGCTCTGGTTCTCGCTCTCCAGATCCTGGAGCTCTCCTTCCAGCTGCTGGATTTTACGCCCGCTGTTCTCCAGGGCCTTCTGGAGACGCTGGTTCTCCGAGTCCAGACCTTGGTTGCTGAGTTCCAGGCGTTCCGTTTTCTTAGACGATGCTTTGAGCAGCTCCAGGTTTCTCTGCAGCTGATTCTTCTCGCTGTCCAGCTCACGGTTTTCCTGCTCCAAACGAGCCACTTTGGCACCCGCGGACCTCAGAGTCTCGGCTGTGCGCCGCAGCTCCAGGTTCTCCTCGTCAAGTTGGGTATTCTCTTTCTCCAGCGCTTCCAGCTGCAGGGAGGCGTTCCTCAATCCGTCGATCTTCTTCTTTAACCTCCTGCTCTCGGCTTCAAGCTCAGTGTTCTCCTTTTCCAAGGCGTCCACCTTCTCGCAAGTGATCCCGAGGCTTGCGATGCGTTTCTGCAGAGCCTCATTCTCACGCTCTAAGCGCTGGACATCGGCTTCGAGCTCTTCAGCTTTCTCGCCTTTCTCCTTGTAGTACTCCAGGTCTTTGCGGAGCTGCTTGCGCTCAAACTCGAGCTTGTTCAGTTTGCCACTGGTCTCTTTGATCGACTCGTGAAGGACACGGTTCTCCTTCTCTACGTCTTTGACCCTGGCTTCGGCGCTGATTTGGGAACGCTGCCTGAGAGACGTGATGGTCTGGGTCAAGTGCTCGTTCTCCTGCTCCAACCACTTCACCTGAGCGTTGATAAACAGATTAGGGAGGAAAAAATTAAAATTTGGGCAAAAAATTCCTGCTTTGCTGTTTTTTTGGTAGGTTTCATTTGGAAAGCAAAACGTCAAATTAACATCTGCATCTACTGGGGTGTGATGATACCCAAAATTCAGTCACGCAAAAAATAAATGCAAAACTAATTGAATTGCTTTTATTTATTTATTTATTTTTTTATTAATGCAGTTTATTTTTATTAACATTTGTGAACAAAGTTTATTTTAAATAAAATGCCTGCTTGCTTAGATAATATTCTATAATAAATAAAATATTAACCATTAAAATACACTTTTTATTATATAGATTAAATTGAGTCATTGATCAAATTGGCACGAATTAAATTGATTAAATACAATTGAATAAATTAAAAAATGTAATTAAATTTAATTGTTTACCTTTGTAAGACCCCATTTGGGTAAGATAGATGTTTTACCTTCAATATGTAATTTTCTAAAGCTATGTTTTAGAAAACACTAAACATCTAAACACAATGAAAAATAGTGCTAGACTTTATTATAAAAATAATAAATAAATAAAAACAGTACTAAATTATAAAAATGGGCTAAAGAACATAAGCATAATTATTAATAATAAATGATCAATAAAAAATATACTATACAACTATATGTATGGATTTTTGCCGATTGCCGATAGTTCTAGCGATCAACTATCGGTGCCTCAACCCCCATCAATAACTAAGGGAAATTGTAGTTTAAAAGCTGTCTTTTTATTGTAAAATAAATGTAAAAAATTTAAATTACATGCCTCTGGCATTGTTGAAGGTCCTTCCAAATGTGGGGACCGCATTTTGGCCATTTCCCGGTTGCTCACTTTGTTTTTTACAACAACAAAAAAAATGCTATGATTTCGGGTGTACCTGTCTCTCCGAGTTCTCAGTCAGAGTCTCCAGGGTTTTCTGCAGCTGTGCTTTCTCCTTCATCAGATCCGAGCTTAGGTTCTCAGCGCTGCGCAGACTCTCCCTGTCCGACTGCGCTTCGTTCTCCAGCTGCCCCAACTGCGCATACACACAAACACACCTTGACATGACAACGTAAAGCCTATTGTGTTACACACATCTGTAAACAGGAGTGCAGCTGTGGGGTTTCTCTCTAATCAAAAGGGGGGCGAATCTGACAGGGATAATAAACCCCTTTACACCCTTTCTTGCTCACACTCGTTTATTCAGGATAGGATGGGGCGGGACCGAGTGTCTGCGTTGTCGCTCAAGTGACAAACGTTGGCCCTTAAACACGTCTCCGGGCTCATTTTCAGCTCTTTAAATAAACTCAAACGTGCAATTACGGGGCATTGTGCGGCGTAAAACCCGTCCTACATGTCCAAAACCCAGACCTTTGGGTCTCCTCTTTATTTTTCAACAACCAAACCACAACTATTACTCTTCTAACCTTCTGACTGAGCCTCAAGTTCTCCTTTTCAGCCTTGACGAGGCGGGTGCTGGCCTCGCCACGGCCCTTCAGCTCCTCCACGGTCTTCAGAAGTGCCTGGTTCTCCATCTCCAGCTTCAGGAGGCGGCTGGAGGTCATCTCGTTTACCTCGTGGCCCAGGGACTTCTGAGGAACTGCAGGGAAAACGAGTATTAAAGCGTAAAATCGATTTTCCTGCTCCGTCTTTATACGAAGTTTGTCTGAGAGCAGCTTTATAGCCCTTAGCGAGGAAGTGATTAAATATTGAGAATGTGATAATGGCAGTGATACGTTTTGTTTTACTGGATAATAATAAACACACCGGTAAAAACAATCCTTACAAAGAAACTTGTTAAAAGTTGAATGTTTGATTCCTTTTATATGACAGACAATGATTATAAATCCTTATTTACACCGATCAGGCATAACTTTATGACCACCTGCCTAATATTGTGTTGGTCCCCAAAAACAGTCGTGACCCATCGATCATTAACACCATGAACTTCTTCAGCAGTTTGAGCTACAGAAGCTCGTCTGTTGGTTTGGACCACACAGACCAGCCATCGCTCCCCACGTCCATCACTAAGCCTCGGCCTCCTTGGAGCACTTTTGATAGATTCTAACCACTACAGACCAGGAACACCCCACAAGTGCTGCAGTTTTGGAGATGCTCTGACCCAGTCGCCTATCACAATTTGAGCTCAAACCCTTACATTTGCCCATTTTTCCTGCTGCCAACACATCAACTTTGAGGACAAAATCTTTACTTGCTGCCTAATAAATCCCACCCACTAACAGATGTCATGATGAAGAGATAATCCGTGTTCTTCACTTCACCTCTCAGTGGTCCTAATGTTGAGGCTGATCGGTGTATTAAAGAATACGGAAATAATTTCATCCACTTTGGAGTAAATTGAACGTTGTGGAACGTCTCTCCGGGACACATCAGTTGTTACCAGTGGCCAGAGCCAGAAATCACTGACTTACATTTTATTATGCAGTAATACCTCGTTAATTAGTTCTGGAACGTGTAGCGAGTACTGAAACCGACGAGTACTGAAGAAGTAGGTATTAGCATTTTGAAAAACTTTAGGACCCATGATTTCGGCTTAAAATGCACAGAAAGAGAACTCGTGTTAGTTCATTGATCTGTTCATTGCGAGAGTCGGTGTTGAGTTCCGAGCGAGTGACGAAACTTTTTTTGTTGTCATTACGTGACGAATACCCTGGTGGTCTAGTGGTTAGGATGCGGCGCTCTCACCGCTGTGGCCCGGGTTTGATCTCCGGTCAGGGAACAACCCCAGCCATTAGAGTTGCACAAGCCAGTGCGCTCTTAGTGCCGGTCCCAAGCCCTGATAAATGGGGAGGGTTACGTTAGGAAGGGCATCAGCGTAAAAACATGTGCCAAATCAAACATGCGGATCATCCGCTGTGGCGCCCCCTAATGGGAGAAGCCGAAAGAAAGTTTTTTTATTACGTGACGAATACCGAATTTGACGAGTTCCGCGACCGACGAGTACCGAAGAATTACTGTCAATGAAAATGTATTCAATTATTCCAATAGTCATTATATTATGTGTTGCTGGGGTCAACGACCTGCAGAATCAGATTTTTCGAGTTTGCAGCACTGGGGGCCACCTAGCAGGTGTACAGTAACCTCTGCACTTAGAGATTCTTTGATTGCATGATCCCAGACCTCACAAACCCACTCTAGAGCAAAAGCATCCGTACCGTTGGTGACCTCGGGTGTGGTTTTGGAAAGCTGCTCCAACTCCCATCCGAGGTGCAGAGACTCGTCCATGCTCTGTTTCTGAGCCATCTCCAGGGTCAGGTTCTCCTCCAGGAGCTCTTCTATACGCTTCCTGTCCATGTCTCGCTCCTAGCAAATACAAACCCAATGTAATTAGGATCAAACCCTTTGTATTAGAGAAGGCATAACAATTGCATTGTAAAATACAAACATTTACCATCTCCATGTCATGGATTTTGGCTTTGAACTGCAGATTCTCCTTCTCGAGCTCGTGCAGTTTGTCCGAGCGAGCCCTGGAGCCTTCCAGCTGATCCTCCAACATGCTCTTCGTCTCCAGCAGGATCTGATTGTCCTCTTTGAGCTCCTGTGGGCCGTGCAATGCGTACGTTAAGAACTTCTGGAGCTGTGGATGAACAACAGAACCCGATCGGACGCATGCCATTGTGGCGCGTTTCTTTTTATCCTACCTCAACCCTGGCTTTGTAAAATTCGATGTCATGGAGACGCTCTTTATAACGTCCCACTTCGCTCTCCAGCTTGTCCACTCGGATCGCCTTTTCTCTCAGAGCGTCCAGCTCATCGCGGTAGGCCCTTGCAGAGCGTGCATCAGATAGCAACTGGAGATTCTGAACACACACACACACACACACACACACACACAGTATACCTACATTATAGGGACAAAGTTACTGGGACCCTCTGAGTCCCTGTCCACAAAATCAGCTCCATGAAGATATGCTTTACACAGGAGGGAGTAAAAGATCTTGAGTGGCCTGCTTTAGAGGTCTGATCGTTGGAATGAATTGGAATGCTGACAAAAGTTTGTGGACACCTGACCGTAACACTGGTATATACGTATGCTTCTTTCTGAAGATCCCATTCCACGTTCGTTGTTTATCCACTCTTCTGGGAAGATATTTCACTAGATTTTGGAATGTGCTTGTGCGAAGGTGTTCAATAGCTTTGGAGCTCGATAGCAGATCTTTTAATCCAACCCATGTGAAGCAGATCTTAATGAAGCTGGCTTTGTGCACAGCGGCACTGCCATGGTGGAACAGGCTTAGTTTTATACTACCACATCCAATCCACATCTACTCCTATACATTTGTGCTCCTCCAAATTTGTCTGGGGAAGAACCGTATGTCTGAAAAAAGTAAGGTGACCCAATCCAGGTGTCCAAATAGTGTATATACACACTATACAGTGTATAATGCTACATTTTTCATTAATTCATTAAAATCAATTTTACAATTTTAAAGTACCAGAGTTCAAATTTGCCAAGGAAGGCTAAACCCCCCCAAAACGGACATTTTAGTTTTAATAATTCTCTTTATATGTCAATCGGGTGTTAATCTGAAGTTCTCAGTTTGATGGAGCACATCGGAGTTGTGTTTTTTTTTTTTACCTCCTGCTGAAACCTCTTCAGCTCTTTCTCCAGGTTCTCCAGCTCCTGCCGGCAGTCCAGCAACTGCTCGCTTTTCTCTTCGCTGGAACACACACACACACACACACACACAATTATAATTTACCAGCAGTTCCATCTCAGCACACAAGGCGTAATAAAAAAACCCTTCTCAAAACCAGTCACATGAATATGACTTCCTTCGAAGAAATTAATGTGTTTAGCAAATAAATTTTCTCCTCCTCCTGGTGTTACAATTAGGAAAAGATTGCTATTTAATATCCACATTAGGGCTCTGACTGCTTTTATTTTTTTCCCCCGTCTCAACGAGAGGAAAAAAAGAAAAAAAAAACGAACGCTCTGAGGGCATGCAAATCTGCAACGGTCTCCTCTGAACGGAATGAACACACACTCTTCTCACATAACCGTCTCTCCCTGAGCCATCCGGCCCACTACATTTGAATAAGGAAGACCGCAATAATAATAATAATGAGTTAGTATGGGGTCCGTGTGCTCACTGTGGCAGTAAATGGAGAAAAGGTGAAGCTGCAGGAAACTTCCTGATGTTTTAAAGCTGTATTTCTGGCACTGATGTAACCAAACTAGTTCTTGCAAATCATGAGCAGATGCTATACTATGTAAGACCCTCTTTTTTTCTTCTTTCAGCATGATACACTATTTGGACAAAAGTATTGGGACTTTTTAAGCCATGTGTGGTTCTTCCTCAAACTGTTTGGAAGCAGTAGCATGGAATTTTCCCTTCACTCGACACAAACCTTTTCCAGTATGAAGCCACAAAAAAACAGATCCATGAAGATATGCATTCCATGGGTTGGAAGATGTGAAGGATGTCATGCTATAGAACCCCAATGAACGTTGTTGGGATGTGTTTTCACACTAACTGCACCCCGGGACCATCCTCACCTCACCTCACCTACATCAGTACCTGACTTTACTAAACACTTGTGGCTGAATGAATCTCACAGAAAATAAAGTGGAATATGTTCCCAGAAGAATGGAGGTCATAATAACAGCAGATTGGAGACTAAATGTGAACTGGGCTGTTCCAACCTTAGGCAAGAAAACAAATCCTGACTGAATTGCAAGAGAAACAGTTGCCAAATCTCCTAAAAAGCAGCAAAGGTGGAAATGTGCAGTGATAAAACCAGTAGTTGTGTGCTCTAATAAAATCTCTGTAAGTAGGCCAAAGACGTTTGAAGAATATCAGGGTATGCAAGATTATCTTGTGATCTGGGTCGAATCCCCAAGGCATCTGACCCGCCGCCTGTCCGCCGCACAGACGTTTATCACCATGTCACGGCCTCGTGTAAAGAAAAACAGGCCGTGTCTGGCCTCATGTGATAACCGCGACGTGTCTCACATGCGCCGTATGAAAACTTCCTGATCGGCTGCACTTCACTCAACTTCCTCCCATTTCGAAACCGCTTCTCCATCCAAGTGACCGCTACTTCCAAATCCCTCCCGCTGTGCATTGTCTCTTGAGGTTAATGCGCTTTTAAGGAGGAAGTTCAATTATTTACAAAGTAAAAAAAAAATAAAAAATAACATAGCAACGACTATGGATTCCAGGACCTTGCAGAGGAAGTGCGTTAAAAAGCACGGTTCATCATTTGTCGTTAGCAGGAATTTCAGTACGAGTTGTGAGTCAGGACGAGGAATTTTGATGATGATGAATAAACACAGTGGCTTGTGCAAGTTCTATTGTGCTGTGTCACAAGGGTTCAATCCTAACACATTTTTTATAGGGAAATAAAGAAACTGTTTATGGTGGTTGTCAGAGAACATCCTGTTTCTACTGCTCAGGACGTTCAAGGCTGTAGTGGTTTAATCTGACAAATCCTTTCAATCATAGGGTTCAACAATGTTGCACCATTTATGTCCCATTCCAGAAAAACAAACACACAGATTAATTTAAGTCCATAAGAATATCTATAATATCTTCTGCATCCACATGAATCCAACAAACCTTAAAAGCAAATCTGTTCTCAAAGTTTTGTCCTAAAAAGAAATTCATATTTTACTTATAACTCAACTCAAAAACCAACAAGAGAGTGGATGATGTTCTGCAGTTTTCAAATCTCTGTATTATTAAAGTAAAAATGAAAAGAATTTTTCCTATACTTCAACTGATAAAAGTTTGGAAATGAGGTACAAATTCTTTTAAACCAAACGAATAAAGAAATGTACAGACTTGATATCCATTGAAAAATCCTCACTCAACATAAAGAACACACTCTTTACATGCTCTGAGCATCCAGACAGTTCATTTCTCCAAACATTCAGCTGAAATACATTGCAGTGCCTAAGAAGTTCTTCACTAGGGATTTATATAAGATCCAGTTCATCCCAGAGCAGTTCGATAGGAATCCAGTGCGGTGACTGGGCAGGCCGTTCCATAGATAGATACCACTCCAGACGACTGTTTGCTCTCTAAATAACGCTTACAGAGCTTGGACGTACTCTCGGCACTCTTCATCGTCTCGTTGTACTGTTAAGTCCCTTCCAATGAGCCGCAGTCCAGACGGAACCAACCAGATTGGTTAAAGTATGGAATGGTAGAATTGTTGCTTCAGGATTCCTTTCACCCCATTGGAATAAGTCTCCAACCTTTCTTGTTTTAAAACAACCACAAACCTTCTACCAGAATATTTGACTGTGGGGGTGAGGCAGTGTGATCATATCTTCTCTTCTGTTCTCTATCTTACACTGGTAATGTTCTTCTGGTAGACATAAAAATGTCAAATTTGGCTATTTTTTTTATTCATTTACTGTCTAGTTCTTGTGTGTTTTTGCCTTTTAGCAAGTTTTTGTGTAGAATCGAAAAAAAAGGAACATGCATGTGTCTCCAAAAACCACAGAAGACAAGGTGTTTCCACACTTTTGACAGGAACTGTATGTTGCTCAAAAACTAGCCTAGCTACTCCTTACGAATCGGATTAAAAACGCTGACTTCACTATAGCTAGCGAAAATTTTCTAGGCTTGTTGAAGACATTAAGTACTGTCAGTACTCTACAACTAGAGGGTCTTTGTAATCTGGAAATAAGTGTTTTGGAAACTTTCTGGATTTATAACAGGAATCTTGGGAAATTACTTGTGATCGGATTGTCGTGTGAGGATTCCTGAGAAAGACGAATAACAGGATTTAAATTCGGGACTCACAGCTCCTGGCGGAGGCGTCGGATCTTGGCTTTGGCGTCCGCCAGTTCGACGCTGAGGTGCTGCCTGCTCTCGGTGCGCCGCATGCTGGGCGAGTCGCTGGGAGACTGAGCACAGGGCGGAGGAGGTGGAGGTGGACACTGACCGCAATCTCGCTCCTGGGTCAGCTCCACGATGGTCTGCGGAACAGAGACGCAAAAAAGTCAACACTATCCACACAAGAAAAATGATTCGGATGGGTTTATGAGCCATTTGTGATTATATGTGTAAGAATATATGATGTCCTACAATATCGATAACTCGTAAGGAGAAGAGAAACACAAAGCCGGAGCTGTTTATAGTTCAGTCAAATGTTCAAGCAGCGTTCAGTCCGCTCCGGAGAGAAGAACCAGATTAAGGTCAGGATTTCATTTTAATTTTAGGTATTCATTAAGTAGAAACCAAGGACAGAGGAGAAATCTCGGAAAATGAGGTCACATTTCGACACATTAGTAGAACGGGTTCCTGGGGTTTGAACTTGATCTAGATCTAGCCTTCATAATTGTGTAGAACATCCTGAAAATTATAGAATGACCAATTCATGTGTGAGGATGAAGAAACTGAGTGTATATGGTGTTTTAATGAATAGAGGAGGATCCTGGAAATGCTTGAGAAGCTACTGGGGCTCAAGGGCAGGACTGCAGCGAATCACAGCTTCCTAGAATTCCACCAATCTCGATTAAAGCTCTAGGTGCTCTCAACCAATTACCATCCAGGATTAATACACAGCTCGGACCAATCAGCATTCAAGGTTTTATTTTCATGGGCTGAGCTAAGAATTTCAGTAACAATCGTACCTCAAGCTGCTCATCCCTCTCGTCGACCAGTTGTCGAAGATGGAAAGCCAAGTTTCTGGAGAGCGAGTCTAGGTCCTCAGGAGGAGAATCGCCCCCCTCCAGCCACTGCAGGTCCAGAACGTTCTCCTGATTGTGAGTGACCTGCGAATTAAATGCACACACTAGACTCCATTTGTCTGCCCTACGTTTTTGGAAGTACAGCTTTTCATCACTGTTTGCGTCGTACCTCCTGAATGTGAGACGCGATGGCCGCCTTGGTGTCAAAATCCAGCGTCTGGATCCTCTCGATGTACTCCTCCTTTTCTTCGCACTGTAAAGGAACAGAGAAGTGAATCCCAGGAGAGAATCTGCAAGCCATTTCAGACGCAAATAACAACGATCAGGCATAACATTATGACCACCCATCAGGCATGTGTTGGTGCCAAAACAGTCCAGACCAGTCGGGCATTAACAGCATTAACTTCTTCAGCAATTTGGAGCTCGTCTGTTCAATCGGACCACACAAATCAGCCTTCCCCTCCCCACGTGCATCAATGAACCATGGCTGCCCAAGACCCTGTCGCCCTTCCTTGTAGCACTTTTGATAGACCCTGACCACTGCAGAGCGGAAACATCCCACAAGTGCTGCAGTTTTGGAGATGCTCTGACCCAATTTGTAAAACTCGCTCAAATCCTTATGCCCATTTTTCCTTTTACAGAAGCAGGATGTGCTTTACGTCTGATTTGATCCAATCATACCTTTATAGTCAGATACCATGTTATGCCCTTGCCCTGGTATCATGACAACCAAAATGTGTGGGTGGAGCTTAAAATTTCAGACCATTGACTGGTAAACAGAGTTATTTATAGTTATGGCATCTGGCAGACGCCTTTATCCAGAGCGACTACAACTGAGCAGTTGAGGGTTAAGGGCCTTGTTTAGGGACCCAGCAGAGGCAGGTTGGCGGGCTGGGATTTGACCTTATGACCTTCCGATCCAGAGTCCAATGCCTTAACCACTAAACTCCCACAACTATAATCAAAATCACTTCAAATCAGAAAACAACTTCACATTCACTTTTTTTGCAAAAAACAAGAGATTAACATATAGCTTCCTATTGCCCTTATTAGTAAATATCTATTTAAATATATACTTTAATACTAGGGTTATACTAGGGATAAATGAAAGTGTTGGCACCCCTTGGTTTATGTCTGGTGTTTGTGTGTGCAGGATTAACCCCATCCTCCTACAGAGCAGACCGCTCCTTGCCCAGAGCTAATCTTGGCTCCTGGCCAGCGGATGCCACCTGTCAGGCTTATGGCATTATCGCCTACTTCTCTTTTTTACAATCTGGAGTCTCTACCAGCTGCACAGACACTGTAAATCATGACAAAGATATGTGTGTGTTTGTATATATATGTGCTTGTGTGTGTCTGTACCTGGACAGCACATCCTAGCAACAGCAAGAGCAGCTTCTTCACCTCAGCAAGCCCTTGTTCTGAAAGCAAAGAAACCACATCATCATAAAACGTGTACACATGTACACCTGTTGAACAGAAACACTTTGATGCAATAAAAAACAAAAACAAACATAATCCTCAGCCCCTCAGCACACCCCAGACTGTGGGAAGCCAAGACGAGGCGCAAGGCAGCTGTTAAGGGGAGATGAACTGTTAACACGCCAGAATTAAGAAGGGAAAAGCAGGTGGTTCATCCAACTGGGCTGCTTGGCACCGACGTTCCCGCTGAACCAGACGAGGGGAGGGGCTTAATCAGAGAAAAACAAACATACGGGCTGTTTAACGAGCGTGAAAAGTACTACTGCGAGGAGTCGGCCAGGACACCACGACAACCTCCTTCCCGTTTGAAGCAAAATAAAGCCCGCACAAGGATCGGATTTCTCGTACACACGGCGTATGAAATCTAAGCTTCAGTGTGTTGATATTTCCTGAGCTTCTAATAGGATGTGCACTTCGACTTGGCCCAGATTTATGCATCACCACCGAGTCGGGCTTCTGGTCACACACACATATGATCGACATCATCCTAAAGATTTCGCAGTTATTGAGAAAACGTTGCGGTTGTAGAAAAATTACCACTGTTTATTGTACTGTTTATTTATATTCATATTGTTTACTCATCTGTCATTATTTAATTAAATCTAACATATATCCTAGCCTTACCAACCTGGACATATAAGCAAATATGTTACATTGTAAGTGATAAAAAGTTGACTCTCATTTAATCTAATCAAATCTAATCTAATCTGATTAAGGAGTATAGGAGTCATTACACATTTCTCCCTGAAATATATATTTACTACAACAGGATTCTATTTTTGCATTGATCTCATGATTTGCATTGATCCCGCCTATTATAGCTATAGTATTTTTTTTCCAAGTTAAACAGGATTGGTCCACCTGTCAAATGTGTGGAAACACCTGGTCTTTTATGGTCTTTAAGACATATACATGTTCCCTCTGTTTCTAGAGTATAAACGAGGTAAAAGGGCAAAAACAGACAAAAAACTGAACAGCCAATGAGTGCAAGGAAGTTCTATGGAGTATAAACGGGACATTTCCGTCTCTACCAGAAGAACTTGACTACGGATCATTGTAACTGAAGCGTACATCCAAACAGCCATCTTGAGTGTTATCTATCTGTCTGTCTGTCTAGATTCTGTCTTTCTGTCTATCTACCTAGATTCTGTCTGTCTGTCTGTCTAAATTCTGTCTGTCTGTCTGTCTAGATTCTGTCTGTCTGTTTATCTATCTAGATTCTGTCTGTCTGTCTATCAATCTGATTATTACTCTGATTAGAAGAAAGGGGGTGGGGCTTGTACGATCAATTGCCTTGACCGTACACAGTAGATTGGGCATTAAACCCATTAGGAAGTCTGTTTACGTGATTATGGAAATTATGCACGAAAACGCACACCGAGCTGCAAACGAGTGCTGCAGGATCAACACGTTATACGGAATCAAAGAAACGTGATGTAAGCTGAAGTATCCACATGAGCTCTCCCTACAGGAAATGCTTTTTCTTAATCATAAAAAGATGAACTCGCTTTCTCTCGCTCTTACAAACAAACTCCTGGATCCTGAAATGGAAATCCCTACTGGTTTCAAATCAGGTCCGCTGTATTTGCACATCAATTATTCAAGGCCACTTGGAGGAGCGATAGAGTGAAGGAGAAGGACGATAGGAAACATTGCTCTATCCACACCCCAAAATACGGTATTTCACAGTTCTTAACCTCTTCTGCCATCATCCTGACAGGAAACTAGAGGTCACAGGGACCCTGCCAAACCTCCAGCAGTTCCTCTAAACAATGTGTGGTGTGCAGGAAGAGGAAACATCTTCTTCTGATGGACGATGAAGCTTCATACTGACTCAGAGTGGTTTCCTGTAGAGGTGCTGGATGATGTCACCGACGATCGCTTCCGGTTTGGGGCTTTGACACATCCAGCATGACGTTATATGTTTGAACAATGAAGCTACGATCACTTATTGCCCTCATAGCTGTGATCGTTGGCTTGTTCACCATTTTCCTTTGGTGAATCAACATATGCACTGCAAAAACTCCTCATCTTGTCAAGACATAAATTCTAATTTTTAATAATTAGACTAAATCGACTGCTGGGACTAAGTGTTTTAGTGTTTTCTTATTTCAAGAATATTCACCAAGTATCATTTTCTCACTGCACTGGCGGATCATTTAACTTGTTTCGAGTCTGTATTTTCTTGAATCCTGCATTTATTTCTTATATCTAGACAGCAATTTTTGCAGTGTGGCCAATAGACTAGTTTATACCCTGCAATTCGTGTTATACACGATATGTTTCATTCTGCTCACGTGTTTTTTGTCTCCTCTAGCTACTAGTGGTATACACAATCACTATGATTTTCAGTAATTTTGTGTGACAAACAGTAACATCTGTTAGCTTGTAGCTAAAGAAACGTTTAATGGACTGGTTTGAGGAATAGTGTATATTATATGGTGTAACGCTAATATGAGCATTTTCTCACACACTCCACTATGCTAACATCCTAACAACCTGCTGCTAAACTGCAGCTGTCCTGACACGTCCGCCAGGTCCTCCAGCTGTCCCTGTTTACAATGGCTGATCTGAGCAGCTGTCAGGGACGTATCTAAGCGCTGAGAGAGTCGGTACAACCTGGTCTGAGTGAGTGCAACTTGAGACAGAATGGTGACCTGTCTTTTTATGAAGACAGAAAAAAACAGAGAGAGAGAAAACAGTAAGACAAAAGTGGTGAAGGTAAAGCGAGGGAATAGTGGATAGTGTTAGCGTAAGAAAGAGAAATCCATGAGCAAGAAAGCAACAGAAAAACTGTGTGGAAAAAGAAACCAAGAGCAATACAGCAAACGCTCCGTGTTGCAATACGCTGCTGTAATAATGATGTTTAAAAAAAAAATTTGGCTCAAAATATTATATCAAAATATGCTGAATTATTTGAGATTGTGGGATTCTTGAACAATCGGGATGTAAAACAACTGATCAACCATTAACGCAAAATCCATCAGCGGCTTTATCCAACATTCTGGCTTCGCTCCAAGAAGCTCAAATGGATCACTAGGTGCTTTTTTTTTTAAATCAACGAGAGAGAGACAGGAAATAGGAGACTCCCATATGTCCTCTTCTTACAGTCTTATGCAAAGCGCAATATTTCCGGACACTCAATCATCTCTCCGTTAGAAAAGACAACCCTTTCACTTCTAGGTTCTGGGATAAATTGTGCGATTTTAATTGCTACACTAGAAAGGGAGTCGTTGTCTGTTTTTTGTGTATGGATAAGAAACATTAAAAAAAAGCCCTTCTCGCAATTTTCTGCTTTCAATATTACATCGAAAAAGGACTGAAGGCATCGTAATTTACATTTAGTTTTCCGATGGCAAATAAAAACACTCCGAGCACAGAGACTGACGAGGAGAGACTAGCTAATCGTTTTCCTCTTGGACTTGAACACGTATATTTCTGATGTGAACAAACCACACGGAATTCCATGAACTGAAACGAGTGACTACAGAGAGACTCTAAACTAGACAAAGAACGAGTGAAAGACGAGTGAAAGACGAGAGAGAGAGAGAGAGAGAGAGAGAGAGAGAGAGAGAGAGAGAGAGAGAGAGTGTAGCCTGAGGTGAATTGGTGTTTAGCTGATAACGGGCCCCATCCCCCATCCAGCTCTAATGACTGCGTAATAAAAAACACATGGCTGAACAGTTCCACATGAAGCAACCGCTGCTTTCCTGTGGCTCACTGTGAAGTACTGAATCATTAAATACTGAGGTACTCGGATAATGAAGTTTTCAGTAATGAAGCGTTTAGGTACCAAGGCCATGCTGATTTCTATGAGGTACTGAGGCACTGATGTGATGAGATATTGATGTATTGAGGTACTGAGGCACTGATGTGATGAGATATTGATGTATTGAGGTACTGAGGCACTAATGTGATGAGATATTGATGTAATGAGGTAATGAGGCACTGATGTGATGAGATATTGATGTATTGAGGTACTGAGGCACTAATGTGATGAGATATTGATGTAATGAGGTACTGAGGCACTGATGTGATGAGATTGATGTAATGAGGTAATGAGGCACTGATGTGATGAGATATTGATGTAATGAGCTATTGAGGCACTAATGTGATGAGATATTGATGTAATGAGCTACTGAGGCACTGATGTGATGAGATATTGATGTATTGAGGTACTGAGGCACTAATGTGATGAGATATTGATGTATTGAGGTACTGAGGCACTAATGTGATGAGATATTGATGTAATGAGGTACTGAGGCACTGATGTGATGAGATATTGATGTAATGAGGTACTGAGGCACTGATGTGATGAGATATTGATGTAATGAGGTACTGAGGCACTGATGTGATGAGATTGATGTAATGAGGTACTGAGGCACTGATGTGATGAGATATTGATGTAATGAGGTACTGAGGCACTGATGTGATGAGATATTGATGTAATGGGGTACTGAGGCAATGGGATACTGAGGCACCAAGATACTTAGGGACTCAGACATTGATGCAAGAAGGTAATGAGGCACTGAAATAATGATGTACTGAAATACCAGTGTATTGAGGAACTGATATATTAAGAGAGACAGAGGTATTTGTGTAATGAGGCATTGCGGTACAAGTTCTGGGGTAATGAGACACTGATGTACCACAATAGAAAGGTATGAAATTGATATAAATCTGACACTGAGATATTGATATACTGATATAAAGGGATGTGAAGGTACTAGGGACTGGTGTACCGAAATACTGAGGTACTTAGATACAGAATTACTGAGGTAATGAGACACTGATGTACAGTTGTACCACAACAGGGAGGTATAAAAGCGTTATAAAAACCCGAGGCACTGGGATACTGATGTCCTGAGATACTAATATAATAAAGTACTGATATAATGGGGTGTCTGTGTGCTGGGATACAGAAGAACTGATGTACTGAAATACTGAGATACAGAAGAACTTATGTACTGAGTTACTGAGGTAAGGATGTCATAGGACACAGAGGTATTTGTGTAATGAGGGGTTGGGGTACTGGGGTAATGAGGCACTGGGATATTAAGGTAGTGAGATCATAATGAACTACTGATTGGATATTAAATCTTCCACTAACTGCAGTTTCAAAGCATTTTCCAAGGAATTCTGAATAAAAGGTTTGTGGCTAATAATTGCTGGGGAACGTCTTACAAATTTAAATGAGATAAATCCAGAAAAGGTTAAATCCATCAGCAAAATGTATAGTTTTTCGAATAGAGATGGTGAGGGAGGAAAAGAGAAAGTTCAAAATCCCCTACCAGTGAGTGGGGTTCGGCCGAGCACCAGTACGTTGGGCAGGGGCATCATTACCAGCTGCTGTAGGGTCTCCTAAACACAAAGAGAAGAAAACACACACAGTTCATCAGTTATCAGTCCAGATCTCCTTCTGGTTCTCAGCTGTGTGTACCTGCTGCTGCTGTCAGCACTTATTCAGCTGCCGCTTATCCACCAGCATGGATCAATACTAAGTGCTTTAACAGGCTCTTTAGACTATGCATTTATTGTATATCAGCACACACACGGAAAAGCTTTTAGCAGCCCCACTGATGGCAGGCATTCATGCTTTCACCTGAAACAATTAATAGGAGGTGAGAGTTTAAATCTTGAGCCACACAAAGACGCATAATCAAGGATAGAAATTACACTGAAGTAGAAAAATCTGGCTACCAGTTCCCTTTTGTAAATTTGTATATCTACTTAACTCAGTTGATTCTAGAGTGTTATTTGCATTGTTACCTTGTATAGCATTATTTATTCTATAGTGTCCTATAGTGTTGATTCTAGAGTGTTGGTCTGTGCTTATTAGTTCTCTCAGGTGATTAATCAAGGGTAGTTTCAGTCTCACCTGTGGTAAAATCATACATTGATCTCAAATTGGCAGATCGTTCTCATCCACATCACAAAGGTCACATTGCCAGTAACCTCGTCTTCCCTCCTCTGTTGTCTCGATCTCAAACAGCTGCCCTATCCTCCCTGAATGCTGAAGAGGAAATCTGCCCAAACTTCACTTCCTTCTTAACAATGACTACACCACACACCCAGGAATTCCCTGCTACTTCATTTTCAAGCTTCTCAACCATAGCAAAAGAAAATATACTGCAAGTCATCCAATCTTGCAATCCCATTACCTGCCCTCTGGATCCAATCCCTTCAACTATGCTTCAGACCTGTCGTTCATTTCCATAATCGTCAATGATTCCTTAACATCTGGTCATGTAGCAACTACCTTCAAGCAAATGAAGGTTATTCCCACCTTGAAGAAACCTGCTCTGGATACATTGAACATCAACAACTACAGACCGTTATCACTTTTCTCCTTCCTTACTAAATCTCTGGAATGCACAGTTTTTAACCAACTGTCTTTCTATCTCTCACAGAACAACCTCCATGATCCAGACCAGTCTGGCTTCAAAGAGGCACATTCCACAGAGAGGGCCCTTTGGCTGTTTCTGAGAAACTACATGCTGCTCGATCAGCCAAGCTGTCATCTGTACTCGTCCTCCTCAACCTTTCAGCAGCATTCAACACTGTCAACCACAAGACTCTCTTGTCTACCCTCAGGAGCCTCGGTATCTGTGGAGCAGCATGGGAATGGTTTGCTTTCTACCTGGAAGGTCGCTAATACCAGGTGACATGGAGGGGTTTCGCATCTGCTCTACACAGACTCTCCACTGGTGTCCCACAAGGGTCAGTACTTGGTCCCATCCTTTTCTCTCTCTATACCCACTCTCTTGGTGAAGTCATATCCTCACATGGGTTTTCTTACCATTGCTATGCTGATTAACTCATTTTTTCTTTTCCCTTCCTCAGTTACCACAGCTTCGGCTCGAATCATGGCAAGACATATGATTGTGAATGAGTGCTTATCAACTAAAACTCAACACCAGCAAAACAAAACTGCAGGTCATCCTAGGAGATTCATCTCCAGGTCAGGATCTCACAATAACTTTAAATAACTGCTCTGTCCTTCAGTCACTGCTCGCAACCTTGGAGTAACTATGGACTATTAACTGTTCTTCTCCTCACATGCTATTCGTCCACTGCAAATAATCCAACACTCAGCTGCGCAACTTGTGTTCAAGCTGCCCAAGTTCTTCCAAACCACTCCACTGCAGCGCTCGGTCCACTGGCTTCCAGTAGCTGCACGTATCAGATTCAAAACACTGATGCGTCCCTACAAGGCCATAAATGGACCAGCACCATCTTACCTCAGAGACCTCATCACATGCCCAGATGCTGGTGCTGTTACTACAGAGTCAATGAGAGCTGCTGCTGTAAACCAGATGTTTATAAGACAATTTATTTTATTTTACTAGTGTTTATATTTCTGTAGCACCAGGACACCCTGAATATTCCCTGTATATGTAACCCACTTGGCAATAACCATGAGTCTGATGTTTTTAAGGCTCGGTCAGTTTGTCCTCTGCGATTTCCTTTTTATAGTATAGAAGAGCTCTTTTTTTTTTCTCGAGCTCCAGTGGTTACAAAAATGGGCTGAGGCAAGCAAACACAGGCTTTCTGGATCACATCTAGACTTCCCGTAGCACTCTAGTGTGGCATTATTGCTTTTTTCTAAAGCCTAAAAAAAAAATCTCAGACTTCTGCTTTGTCGATGCACAAACAGAAAAACAGAGGCAAGAAAAACAGGAAAACGTTGGTTGACAGATGCTCTGGGCTGCTTATAGAGATTACACACTGGTTATCTGATCAGTTTTTTATATTCAATATGGCTGGTGCTGCCTTTAAAGTCTGTCACTTTGTTAAACATGTGACATTTGAATGCTCCGTGAGTGTTTAAAAAATATCCAAAGACCAGCAGTTTTTTGCCACCAAGGTCATACACTTACAGCTTCCTCAAAGCAAGGAAAAAAAATAAAAATTAAAAAAAAAATCTCACACACACACACACACACACACACACACACACACACACACACACACACACACACACACTCTCTCTCTCTCCTAATCTGTATTTAATGAACCTTTCAGCTCTTTCACACCAATGCAAAACGAATCCACTCAGTCAACTCAGAAGTCGCCATCTGATCTTATTTCAACCGATAATAAGACAAAAGAATGAGGATATTGTGTGTGTGTGTGTGTGTGTGTGTGTGTGTGTGTGAGTCAGATAGTAAAGGAGGATTGTAAGTCTGCTAGCAGCCAGTGAGTCAGCTCCATTCCCATCATCTCGCAACTGTAACACCGAAAATAGAAAACAGAGAAGGAAATTAAAGTTGAAATGTGACCTGAAAAAAACCTACCGCTTATTCGTTCACCGTCTCTCGGAAATTTAAAATAATTTCTACTGAACAATGACGTGCATCTCCAAATTAGAGACTATTTAATAGTGTTAATAATAATTCAATGGATAAAGATACACATTAAAGCTGTTTTGGTGCAGAACAATGACATACGGCTAAGTTATAATCTTTAATGAAAGCCACGCCACCACTACTCAAACTGAAGCACACAGGCCACACCTCCTACATTAACACTATCACACAGGCCACACCTCCTACATTAACACCGAACACACAGGCCACACCTCCTACATTAACACTAAAGCACACAGGACACACCTCCTACATTAACACTAAAGCACACAGGCCACACCTCCTACATTAACACTAAAGCACACAGGCCACACCTCCTACATTAACACTAAAGCACACAGGCCACACCTCCTACATTAACACTGAAGCACACAGGCCACACCTCCTACATTAACACTAAAGCACACAGGCCACACCTCCTTCATTAACACTAAAGCACACCGGCCACACCTCCTTCATTAACACTAAAGCACACCGCCACACCTCCTTCATTAACAATAAGCACACAGGTCACACCCCCTTTATTAACAATAAAGCACACAGGCCACACCCCTTTTATTACCAATAAAGCACACAGGCCACACCTCCTTCATTAACACTGAACACACCGGCCACACCACCTTCATTAACACAGAACACACAGGCAACACCTCCTACATTAACACAGAACACACAGGCCACACCTCCTACATTAATACTGAACACACCGGCCACACCTCCTTCATTAACACAGAACACACAGACCACACCTCCTTCATTAACACAGAACACACAGACCACACCTCCTTCATTAACACAGAACACACAGACCACAGCTCCTTCAATAACACAGAACCCACAGGCAACACCTCCTACATTAACACTAAAGCACACAGGCAACACCCCCTTCATTAACACTAAAGCACACAAACAAAGAAAAAAACATAGGTTTAGGGTCAGACGCAGAGCTGCTGGTTGTTAAGTCTCTTTTGTCCAGTCCTGCTTTCGTTCTTCAGAAGGGAAAGTGTTTCAGTAAATGTGAAGCCACTGATACTATGAGCCGGGAGATTTGCTGTAAACATGACCTGACAGGTGTGTGTGCAGGGAGATGAAGGTTAAATGTGAAGCCACAATAGTGGCAGGTGTGTGTGTGTGTGTGTGTGTGTGTGTGTGTGTGTGTGTACAGATGCTGTTGTTGACAGATTCTCCAATTCTCAAATTTACACCAAAGAGGTATAAATTTAAGCTAAGAATTCAATTAAAGGAGGCGTGGCCTGTGTGCTTTAGAATGAGAGAAGGAGGTGTGGCCTGTGTACTTTAGAATGAGAGGAGGTGTGGCCTGTGTACTTAAGAATGAGAGAAGGAGGTGTGGCCTGTGAACTTTAGAATGAGAAAAGGAGGCATGGCCTGTTTGATTCAAAATAAAAGGAGGCATGGCCTATATTGTTCAGGCTCAGTAAAAATGGAATGACCTGTGTGTCAGTCTGAGAGAAGGAGGCGTGGTCTAAATCCTTCAGTCTCATTAAAGGAGGCGTGTTCTGTAACTTATTAGGATGTTTATATTATTTAAAATATGCTCCATTATTTAATTGGAATATAGAGAAGAGATATAACTATAAATGATATAAACGTTGTGCAATGAGAGCTGCGATTTTGCAGTCTTATTCAAACCCCACATTACGAGTCACCATGGTGATGCGGCCTGAACTCGGCAGCGTATCCGACAATGCAAACTGTAATTAATCAAACCCGTCACAGACAGACTTCCTCTGCTATTATGTTCCTGCCTCGTGGACGGTCATTCGGCACTTCATGGCGACACACGTGTCAGGTTTTTGTTTTGCCTGCATCTTCGAGCTCACGCAGCGACGACCTGCCTGCCTCATTTCCCCCTAACGACCTTGAGTACCGGCTGTAATTTTGGATAAACGCCGGAAGTCTGTTGTAATCTGGTCATTATCGTTTGTTGGGCTTCCTACAGACGGTGAATTCAGACACGAAGCGAAGCTCAGCGCTATGAACCTCCGGCCAAATTCTCAACGGATGTGGATTATATGTTGTTTAAGTGCTGTTTGGCAGCCACGGCAAAGCAGCAGGGAGGAGCCGGGGGTTGCAGCTGCAGCTCTGAGGCTTCTGTGTGTGTGTGTGTGTGTGTGTGTGTGTGTGTGTGTGTATGCATGGACATTTCCTTCCCTCATTCTCTTGGTTGTGTGTGTGTAGAGGCACGAACAAGGGGGTGACTGATCGCGTGTCGTCTTTAAGAAATAATGCTAACGATCTGAATCATGCCCATTCTGCAGACCCGGTGCGGTCGCCATGGCAACAGTCAGGTTTATTCACCCTTTATGTGTGCGTGTGTGTGTGTGTGTGTGTGTGTGTGTGTGTGTGTGTGGGGTGGGGGTCTATCTTGCCTTTCCCACAGTTGCACCGATTTTTAGTCACACTGCGGCTCTGATAATGCGCTAAACAGAAGGTAATACGGTTCCGACTTACGCTAATAAATAATATTAACAATATAATTATATATCTTCCCTCTTCAGTATGACACAATATGACTCAGAAAGCAGGAATTAGCCAAGAAGGCACTAGATAGCATAGAATTTGCTTCGAACTAGCATAGAAATCACTGGTTAGCATAGAAATCAGTTTGAACTAACATAGAAGGATCCAGTTAGCATAAAAAAAGCAGTTCAGATAAGGTAAGAATTTGGTGGTTAGCATAGAAATCCTGTCGAGTTAGCATAGAAATAAATTCAAATGAGGTCAAACGGCACTAGTCCACATGAAAATTGATGCGGATTATGTAAGAAGGTGCTAGTTAGCGTAAAAATTGGTTTGAATTCGCATAAAGGCACTAGTAAGCATACACTTGGGTTTGAGTTAGCATAGAAATTCTCAATTTGAAAACTGCAGCTAGTCATCATCACACTGTGTACTCTGTTTTAAGTTGAGGATTAGCGCCAGCAAATCAATGTTGCCGTGTGTTTTTGACACACTGACCTGCCTCTGTGTGTGTGTGTGTGTGTGTGTGTGTGTGTGTGTGCGCGTGTGTGTAGGGAAGTACATTTGGCCTGCAGCTATTCCACATTCAGGACATGCCCTAATAAACTGATGTGATGTGCTCTCAGCCCTTCAACACACACACACACACACACACACACACACCATCACAGCCAAAACACAAGATGCATAAATAGGTCACAAGGTCAAGACTACATGATTCATAATTGATTATTATGGAAGATGTTTCACTAGATTTTGTGGGGATTTGTGGAGATTCTTTCAGTCACAAGGGTGTTAATAAAGTCACCTGATGAGCCCTGGGAGTTGAGGGGTTGGAGCTTTATAGCAGGAGATCTTCCACTCCATCCCTTGTAAAGCATTTCTTCATGGAACAGGTTTGGGTCTAATAGTTGCAAGTGAAGAAAACATTTCATCTTAAGGCGTTCTAGAGATGTTGTGCCTCTAAATTTGTGGTAAGAATTTGAGGAAGAACCACATCTGGGTGGAAATGCCGGGTGTACGAATACTTTTGGCAACTCTGTGTAGGTCTAAACTGTTAAACTTTACATTTTATCCTTATAATATAAATCTGTAGTGATTTATAGCAACATGCAAGGGGGAAAAATCATCAGTGGAGTCAAAAATCATCTTTGAGGACAAGAGGGGGTAAATAAACTCCCCCCCGCCCCCCCAACCCCGGCTGTTTTCCCCCGACTGGACGTCGAACAGGAGGCTCTTTGTGTTTGCCGACTTCTACGTAACTCCCTAAACAAACTGCTGTGTTTTTGAAAGCCAGGACAGAGCGAGACTCACTGATGTGGGAGTCGCTTCTATTTCCATCCGAGTGGCACGGGGCAGAAGGGGGAGAAAGAAAAAAAAAGTCGCCTACATGTGCGTAATTGCTTCCAAAAAGAGCTCAAAGGGGGGGAAAATGTGGTGTATGTGCTCATGCTCGGTAGCCTGAGGGTTCGGGCCAAGAAAAGAGCTCTGTTCATCTCACGGTCCAAAAACAAGACAAGCCTTGAGGTCTGTAGAGGTCTGATGATGTCTGCCAAGGTTTACTGCGGTCTGTAGAGGTTTGGTGACATCTGTAGAGGTCTGTAGAAGTCTGTAAGGGTCTGTAGAAGTCTATAGAAGTCTGTAAGGGTCTGTAGAGGTCTGTAGAGGTCTGTAGGGGTCTATATAAGTCTGTAGAGGTATATAAAAGTCTGTAGAGGTCTGTAGAAGTCTGTAGAGGTCTATATAAGTCTGTAGGGGTCTGTAGATGTCTGTATGGGGTATATAGAAGTCTGTAGGGGTCTGTAGAAGTCTGTAGACGTCTGTAGGGGTCTGTAGACGTCTGTAGGGGTCTGTAGACGTCTGTAGGGGTCTGTAGACGTCTGTAGGGGTCTGTAGGGGTCTGTAGACGTCTGTAGGGGTCTGTAGACGTCTGTAGGGGTCTGTAGACGTCTGTAGGGGTCTGTAGACGTCTGTAGGGGTCTGTAGGGGTCTGTAGGCGACTGTAGGGGTCTGTAGGCGTCTGTAGGGGTCTGTAGGCGTCTGTAGGGGTCTGTAGACGTCTGTAGGGGTCTGTAGACGTCTGCAGGGGTCAGTTAATGTAGGTAGAGGTTTGTTAAGGTATAGTGAAGTCTGTACAGGTTTGCTAAGGTCTGCCGAGGGTTGCTGAGGTCTTGTGAGGTCTGTCGAGGGTTGCTAAAGCCTGGTGAGGTTTGGTGAGGTCTGTTGACATCTATAGAGGTTTGCTGAGGTCTGTAGATATTTTTTGGGGTCGGTTAAAGTCTGTAAAATTCTTTTGGTTTGGTGATGTCTGCAGTGATTTGATGAGGTCTGTAGAGGTTTGCTTATGTCTGTTAAGATTGGCTAAGGTCTACTGAGGTTTGCTGAGGTCTGCTGAGGTTTGATGAGGTATAGTATGTTGAGATTTTCTGAGGTCTGTCGAAGTCTGTTGAAGCCCCCACCACCCCACCCTCATGTCTCAGAGAATGTGATGGTTTTAGCAGTCGTGTGTCTAGACTGAGACGTCCCACGCCTGCATGTTCCCCCTCCATTAAAAATCCATCAGGAGCAGACGTGATTCTGGGGTCTCAGGTTTTATCCAGCCTTTATGATGAAAGCAGACTTCAGCTTATTCCGATTTATTGGCACTCGGTCCCACAGACGTTAAAGCTCTACCACAACAAATGCCGTGGAGGTGATTGGAGTCGAGTCTTAGCGACATGTGGGCTTTATCGCATCCCACAGTCCCATCAGAGGACGTACGGTTTGGATTTTTGCTGACTCGGCTCTCTTTAATCCCTCTGCGGATTCAGGCAGCACGGAGCTCTTTCAGTATTAATCCCAACATTTACTTGAGTTCAAATAAATCAAAGCTTCTCTGAACGGAAAGCTGATTATAACGGCTTGAGTGATGTCAGTTTATTCCTACTACTAAAAATACGTACGCACCAGTGAGTCGGTTTGCAAGGAGAGACTGAATGTGAGCAAAATTGATATCGAGTTTGTGTGGTTCGGTTTCACAATGAATAAAACTGAACAAAATATAAACCTGTGTCTGAGGATCCAGCAGAAGTGATCATTAAATAAATATTTAGACAGACAGATAGCTGTGTCCTTTAGATCTGTACTTACAGAAAACTCCCTATATGTTATTGTTTAATGAGTTAACCAGAGGCAAAAGTGGCAGGGAAACACTCCCTGAGACCTCATGAGGGAAAGACCATGAGAGAAACCAAACACAAACGAGTCAACAGCAAATGCCCCTTCATTTTAGTTCATTATTCTATCTTTCCAACTTTCTATCCATCCATCCATCCATCTATCTATCTATACAGACTTCATGAGAAAGAAACCTTGAGAGGAACCACTCAAAATGGAACGTATCTAATTTTGAATCGGAGTCTGTCTAGACAGACAGACAGATACCGTCTGACCAATCAGATACAATAACTCAATAAATTTGCTGTGATCTGACACTGAAGCTGAAGCCATTGAGGCAGTAAAAATCCCAGGTGTAGATTTGCAGGGTCTGTTATTACCACACTCTGCTCTGTGATCTGCACTTCAGCAGATGTACTAATGAAGAAATTCCACCATCTTTTTTTCCCCTGCATTTCCCGCATTCCGTAGTCCACATCAGGCGTGTCGCATCGCGTTCAATTTCTCCATCCAGCCCGAAGTCCAATTTTCTAAAACCATTCAATACGAGTGTGCTGTTCACCTCAGTGCTGTTAAATATTTGATCCTGACTGGTCAGAAGGTGTTAATAGTAATGAGCTACGATTCCCGTCGTGGCGTTTTCTTTATGGAAATGTCAACATTTATTAAAGGAATCTCCAGTGAGGAGTCTCCAGTGAGGAGTCTCCAGTGAGGAGTCTCCAGTGAGGAGTCTCCAGTGACAGTGAAGTCAAGTCTTTCTAAATAAATGATAGATTAAAAAAAAATCTAACAAAGAAAAGTTTGATTTATTTAGCCACTATGGATTGTTGTATGTGTCATTTTTTTAGAATTTACAAATGAAAAGATTTTTCCTGTGTACAGAATAAACTGAATACTAAATCGTATTGTACTGAATCATTGAGACCATCAGTCCAGAGTGGTTTCCCGGAATAAAACCTGCAGACACCGAGCACGCTGCCGAAGTAAACGGAAAATTCGAAGTTATTTTAAAAGAAAAAAAGAACATGGTGGAAAATGCCCTCGTATTCCGCAGGCTGGTGCGATGAAGTGCGATGTGGGAACGCCGCCTGTTTTCCACATGCCTCTCGCCAAATCTGCAGATGTGTTACAGCAGGAACGTCTCTCACACACAGATGTGGTTAAAGTCACTGCTTGTATTGAATATTAGGCGCAGAGGGACGGTTTGATGTTTGGTGATTGAATTAGTGGTGAAACTCGGCTCGGTGAGGGTTTGATGATTAATGAGGTCACATGACGCTGCAGTCACACGCTGAGGTTACGACTGTGTGACGTGTAACAGGACGGAAGGGAGTTATTAGAGCTCTTTGAGGCATTGGGATCGTTTGAAAAATAATCGCTTGTTTTTCTTTCCATCACAAATGCATTGTACATGTGCAACGTGTTCAATGTTACGCATTTGTATTCATTATAGAGCGACGCATTGCAATTTCTATTCCTTTATGTTGTAGGACGTCCTCAGCAATTTAATTCAACTCAAGGTTTTTTGTGTAACAGTGGACATTGTCCCAAAGCAGGTTTATAAAAATCATTACGCTCACGTTATGTTTATTCCTAATGAGCGAGCCAGTGGCAACATTCCCTGAAACTTCATGATGATGAAACCTTGAGAGGAACCAGACACCACATAAACATCACTCTCTTCCTCAACACCAAATGCCCCCTTCATTATAAATTATAGTATCTATCTATCCATCTATCCTATCCTTACCTATACTATCCCAACCTATAATATACTATCCTATCCTATTCCCACCTATCCTATCCTATACTATCCTATCCTATCCCCACCTATCCTATCCCAACCTATACTAACCTATCCTATCCCATTCTATCCCAGCCTATACTTACCGATCCTGTGCTATCCCAACTTATCTTATCTTAACCTATACTATCCTATCCTTTACTAACCTATACTATCCCAACCTATACTAACCTATCCTGTCCTAACCTATACTAACCTATACTATCCTAGCCTATACTAACCTACCCCATCCTATTTCAACCTATACTAATCTATCCTATCCTATACTAACCTATCCTGTCCTAACCTATACTATCCTATACTATCCTATCCTTTACTAACCTATACTATCCCAACCTATACTAACCTATCCTATCCTATCCCAACCTATACTAACCTATCCTATCCCCACCTATCCTTTCCTATACTATCCTATCCCAGCCTATACTAACTGATCCTATACTATCCCAACCTATCTTATCCTAACCTATACTATCCTATCCTATCCTTTACAAACCTATACTATCCCAACCTATACTAACCTATTCTATCCTATCCAAACCTATACTAACCTATACTATCCTATCCTAACCTACCCCATTTTATCCTAACCTATACTAACCTATACTATCCCAAACTATACTATCCTAACCTATCCTGCTTTGGGACAATCACTGGTGTTGACATATAAAATAATTGAATTAAATATAAAAAAAATTAATAATAATAATAAACAGTAAATAAAACTAAATTCACTAATCGCCAGTGCAAATTCCCCGTCATAGCTTTAAAAAAAAGCCATATTTATTAAAAAAGATTTCTATGATAAAAGCAGCGACTTACCTGGTAGTATGTTTTGATGTGGCGTATGAGGATGGAGAGATTCTGAACACGTAATACTGCATCGTTGTTCACTTTCTTGTTCACTCTCTGGCTGGAGACTTTGGGATTTCTGCAGAACACAACAGAAACAATTAGATCCCATATGGAGTAGATAGAGGAGAGATTTCATGCCATGTCATCATCTGAGGCCATCTAGCTCCATAGCAGAAACTTTAGAAGTAGAGAGATAGAGAGAAGAGATATATAGTTACAATGGCCTGCTGTAGAGCTCGGACCATGAAGATAATTAGACCTCTGACCATGAAGATGGCATTAAATCTATCTAAGATCTTGGGTGGCCTGCTACAAATCTCTGACCACAACCCTAATGAACATCTTTAGGATGAATGGGAACGCTGACAAAAGTTTGTCATGTGACGTGGCATCATGTGACGTGACTCTTGAAAAACAAACATGCATCGACCGAGACGTGTGATATTTCCAGACACTAAACACAGTGAGTGTGTGTGTGTGTGTGTGTGTGTGTGTGTGTGTGTGTGTGTGTGGGAAGGAGATAATGATGGGGGTTGATCGTAGCGTAATAGAGAGACATCATGTGATGCGACAACAATCATCTTTTTACATCGTAGCTTTTTGTTTTCGATCAAATGTTTAATACTACTAATACTTAAAAAGAAGCACATGGCAACCTTGGTGTCGAGAAACATTTGTCCAAACAGTGAAGTTTTTTTTCTGTACAAAACGTCCAAAATCCTCTCAATGGCACGTGTTTAGTGTTTATGAGTAACATCAGCGTGGTGACCAGACCAAAACATCTCATGCGTCTGTCTCAGACTTGGCCTCGGCGTCACCCGGATCATAACCCTTCACTTCATGCACATCACACATTAACCCGTCTCGTGACAGAACCCTAATCTGGATTTATTTCGGTCTAAATCTGGTTATATATACGCTGCTTTGTATAATTTTACAGTAAGAAACGAATTTACTTCGACTGAGAGACGAGTCTGGTATGGCGGGAAAAAGAAGAATTCCCTCAAGATGTTCTACCATGTTGGCTCAATTATCACACCATTGCAGAATGAGTCTGAGCTGCGAAACACCCGAGTGGAAACAGATCAAAAAGTGAGGCTCTGGCAGTAAATACTGAAAGTGAAGGTCAGGATTTAATAAATACACTTTAAATTACTTTACTGAACAAAGACAATTCTACATCCAAATACAGAGAAACATTTCTTAAAGAAAGAGAAAAAGTGAGAGAAAGAATACAAAAGAAACTGACAGTACACAAGGAAAGAAAGAAAGCAAAAGTAGAAAGAAAGAAAAGTGAATGAAAGAAAGAAAGAAAGAAAGAAAGAAAGAAAGAAAGAAAGAAAGAAAGAAAGAAAGAAAGAAAGAAAGAAAACAAAAGACACTGACACTACACAAGGAAAGAAAGAAAGCAAAAGTAGAAAGAAAGAAAGAAAAGTGAGAGAAAGAAACAAAAGACACTGACAGTACACAAGGAAAGAAAGAAAGAAAGAAAGAAAGAAAGAAAGAAAACAAAAGACACTGACAGTACACAAGGAAAGAAAGAAAGCAAAAGTAGAAAGAAAGAAAAGTGAGAGAAAGAAAGAAAGAAAGAAAGAAAGAAAGAAAGAAAGAAAGAAAGAAAGAAAGAGAAAAGTGAGAGAAAGAAAACAAAAGACACTGACAGTACACAAAGAAAAGAAAGAAAGAAAGAAAGAAAGAAAGAAAGAAAGAAAGAAAGAAAGAAAGAAAGAAAGAAAGAAAGAAAGAAAGAAAGAAAGAAGTTAGGAACCTGGGGCAGAGTGCAGAGTCAGACAAGATACAATCTCCATCAAGCATAGAGGCTTAAGGGCCTTACTCAAGGGCCCAAAGAGTATTACCTTGGCGATACCAGGGCCTGAACCCTGGACCTTTCCGAATAGTAACCCAGAGCCTTATTTACCACTGAGGTCCCAAACTGTCTAAATCAGGATTGTGAAAAAGACACACAACAAAAAGACCCCAATAAAAAGTGAACTAATAGATGGAACTCAGTTACTTTGGTTGTTGAAGAAAGAAGAAGTGACTTTCACACAACAACTCTACAGTATTTCCAAACACAGAAATATGGACTTGATGATGAGAAAAAACAGAAAGGCTACTCATAGTTTTAGTTTTTCCACAATGTGTGGACCCTTAAGAGTACAACCGCAAAACACCACGTCAGGATCTTCTCACGTCACACAAGAACTGGAACATCCACCATCACCTTCAATGAAGTTTAAACATGATCAGTAACCCCAGTCCCCCTTCTGTGCCACATGCATGAACCTTGACACACTTTCTTGTCTCACCCTTAGGGGTTTCTCACACACACACACACACACACACACACACACACACACACACACACAATGGTTAACTCGCCCATTCAACTGTGTCACTCACACGATCATGTGACTGGGAAACTACACGTCATCAGACGTCCGAGTCGTAAATGAACACAAAAAGCTAGAAAGGTAATCAACACACACACACACACACACACCGCCCCTCTGTCTTACAAATTAAAGGACAAGGTCTTTTTTTATGCAGTGTGAATGCAGCATCTATCACGTGACCTCTGATCACAGGAGGGCATTCAGGCGGCCCTGATGAGTTTAACCCCCGTAATTAAACCCAGCAGTGGGAACAGTAATCCTGGTTAAACACTCATCATTCAGGTCCATCATTTTCACCTCAGCAAAACCAAGACACACACATTCCTGTGATTCCTTCACCCTCGCTAGCAAGCAGCGAGAGGAAACACCAGGTCACGCAGAGGACGATGCCCAGGCACCCGAGTAACCTCCATCTGACAGTCTGAATAGGTTTCATCATGTACCCCAGGGCCGATAATCCCATTGGTCAGCCTTCGAGGACGACACACACACACGTCGGACCAATCAGAAATACAAGCGTTGAGTAATAACACAAACCCACACAGCCATGATGTTTATTCTCCTCTTGCGTTTGGGAGATTTTTATTGTTTTTTTTGTTAAAGAATTCACAACTTCCTTTCCAAAAACAACAATTTGTTCCTTTCAATACCCAAATCAGACAGGGTTTTCTTTTCTTTTTTGGTGTTTCTGTTTCCATATCAAAGCAATGTTCCCAGGGTCAGGCATGATACAGTGCACAAGGAGCACGGAGAAGCTTGAGGGCCTTGCTCAAGGGCCCAACAGAGGCAGCTTGGCGATACTGGGGCTTGAACCCCCAACCTTTTGATTGTGTTAAATTCGCTCTGATTTCTACTCTTTTACCAGAAATTCCTGAAATACCTAAATTAGCACTTTCCAAGTTTGTAGAATTCGAGTTATATTTATATTAAGTTTGTAATCTTGCGTACCAGTGTAGATTTATTCATTACTAGAGATTTAAAGCACTTTTGTACGTCGCTCTGGATAAGGGCATCTGCTAAATGCCGCAAATTTAAATGTAAATGTACCAGACTAACCAATAGGTATTAAAAAAAAGGCATTGAAATTTAAACATCACTCTTTTTATTGGTAAACAAGAGTGAAATTCTTTCTTTGGTGGGGTCAGCCATGATACAGCACCTCTAGAGCACAGAGGGTTAAGGGCCTTGCTCAAGGGCCCCAACAGTGGCAGCCTAAAAATACCAGGGCTCAAACCCCTGACCTTCTAATGCGCAATCCAAAGCCCTAACCACTGAGGTCTCACTTCCCCAAATATTGTCCAATTCAAGACTACAGGATCTTAATGCATTTATTTGTTTGTTTTTACAGTTAAGTTTTTATTTATGACCTACATTTATCTCATTCATACAACTGAGCAGCTACAAGGTTTAGAGCCTTGCTCAGGAACCCCTAGAGGTGGCAGGATGGTATGACCGGGTTTTGAACTCACAACCTTTGCCTCCGAAGCCGCATGCCTTAATGCCTCAACTTTATAATCTCTGATGTCTTGAACAGTTGTGTGTTGTCTGGCTTTCTTTTCTTTTGAGGAAAAAATCTGAACTGGATTAAAAATCAGCCTGCACTGCAATACTACATACACTGGATGGGCCACCTGACATTTCCAGCCATATGTGGTTTCTCCTCAAACTGTTACCACAAAGTTGTAGACACAGTTTTTTTGGATGCCAGAACATGATATTCACCCTTTCATTGAACTTCAACACCCAAACCTGTACATGGGTTGGAAGATCTCCTGCTATAGAGCCCTACTGAACACCTACTGAATTGGAACAGCGCCCCCAGGCCTCCTCACATCACCAACACCCGTAACTGACTTTACTAAATGACTGAATGAGCACAAATCTCCACAGAAATCAAATGAAAAATCTTCCTGGAGATTTTAAGGAGTGAATGGAGACTCAATGTGGAATAAGATATTCAAAAAGAAGCAGGATTACGCTCAGGTGTCGACAAACACGAGGCCATAATAACCTTAAATGCCCTTAATCAGCTGAAAAACGATCATTCTGGAAATCTCTGTTCTTCTTACATGATTTGGTTTATTGTAGACCAGGATATGTGTAAGTAAGTAGACAGACAGGCAGACAGACAGGCAGACAGACACAGACAAGCAGACAGACAGACAGACAGACAGACAGGCAGGCAGACAGACAGGCAGACAGACAGGCAGACAGACACAGACAAGCAGACAGACAGACAGACAGACACAGACAAGCAGACAGACAGACAGACAGACAGACAGACAGGCAGACAGACAGGCAGACAGACACAGACAAGCAGACAGACAGACAGACAGACACAGACAAGCAGACAGACAGGCAGACAGACAGGCAGACAATCTAAAGCATAATAGTACTTTTTTTATGAACGTTTTTCCACACAGGAATCACAGGCGCTCATTTCCACTTGGAAGATAAGAGCAAAAAAAAAAAAAAAAACCTTAAGGGTTTGAATGAAGGGGGGATGGAATCTTTGACATCATCTTCACCTTCGTCTCAAACCTGCTCTCGGTTGCCTGAAGGTAAAAAATTCAGACAAGCCGAGGCTCAGATCGGACGACGGAGGAAACAAAGGAGGAAACGAGGCTTTGCCGTGCATCGAGAGGAAGCAAGCAAGACGCGAGAAGTGTGAGTGTGTGTGTGTGTGTGCGTGTGTGTGTGTGTTAATGTTGGTTTATCCCATTATCACCCATCAAAGAAAGCAGCATGGGGTGAGAACTGATAAACAAAAAGAAAGGAGGGCCGATTGGGGATTCGCTGTAATAAAAGCGCTGGTGTAAAATCTCAATGCTAAGTCACAATGCTAACAGCGCTACAGCTTGTGTGGTAATGGCTATGTTGGGGATGATAGTTTAAGGAGATAAGAAGATAAACGTGGGTTCAGGTGCTGTGGACCTGTGCAGGAGTGTGTCTGCGGTTCACCTTCACCATCTGTTTCACATACGCTAAAACCGTTAGCTAATCCTGGAGGCTTCTTTTCTCAGACCAAGAAATAAGTCTGCTGCGGGGCTCCAGGAAAAAAGGAGGAGACTGAGAGTGTTTAACATGTGTGTTTGTGTGTGTTTGTGTGTGTGTGTGTGTGCGTGTGTGTGTGTGCGTGTGTGTGTGCGTGTGTGTGTGTTTGCATGAGCTAAAGCAGGAGGCATGACCATATGACCACAAACAAAAGACAAAAGGAAATGTTTTTGGGAAGAAGCTTCTGAAATATGCTGTATAAGCAAAAGTATTGGGACACCCGACTATTCCAGCTCACAAGGAACGGAAGACATGAAAAAGAAAGAAAGATAGAGAGAGAGAAAGAGCGAGAGAAAGAGAAAAAGGGAGACAGAGGGAGAGCAAGAGAGAGGGAAAGAAAGAGAAGAGTGGAAGTTATTATAAGAGCAAGCGGTGACTCCATAAACTGTGAAGAACATATTTGATGTTATGGTTCTCTCTCTCTCTTTCTCCCCCCCCCTCTCTCTCAGCAGATGTACTTCCTGCTATTGTTCCTGACCGCGTTCCCCAAATCATCATCACACACTGTGGAGAAGCAGCAGGACGTTAACAGACTCTGGGCTCGGGGCCGAAACGTGACAGAACTCTGAGTTGCTGAGACGAATGTGGAGCTCAAATCCTCCTGCAGCAGTTCCTCCAGATCACGAGCCTGAGCACCAACACGCCAATAAAAGCCCTTTTCCAGAGTGGGTATTGATCACTAGCCGTAATGTTCCTCAGCGTTTCAGCGCCTGACTGCGACGCTCTCAGACTCTCATCTAAACTCCTCTGCTCTTCTCCACTGGGGAGGAACAGAACGCTGCCTCGACTCTAGACGTGATGACCAGAACATTTCCTCTCCACTCAAAACAACTGATCGATTTTATCACACGACCTTCAGGAGCGTCCAGTTAACTCGCTTAACAAAGAGCCGCTTCACTTCCCTCAGAGAGACAATGTGCCTTCTGTCCGAGCGCCACGCTGTGAGGACGAGCGCCAACAGCTGCCCAAAGCGAGGAGCCTCGTCCAGGACCAACGTCCCGCCCACAGCACACCACACACACCACAGGAGCATCCCAGAAACTTCCAACTGCTCCAAATAGAAGCTACGGTTTTGGAGACGTCTTTTAATTATAATAATAATAATAATAATTAGTTACATGTGCAATAACTTTTACTGTAGTCTGACTTTTCTGTCGTCTGTTTTCACTGCGACACAATTTATAAAGAAGATACATGAAGAAATTGTAAATAAATATTCGTTTTTATTTTACTTTAATCTTTTACTGAAGCCACCAAATAATTTCCCACTGGGAACAATAACGTCTTCTGACTGACTGAGGATTTGAGTCGCATCAAGGTTTTTTCCTCCTTTTTTCTTCCCCATTTATTCAGAATTTCATTTTCTTTTTTCCATTTTCTTTTTAACAAATGCACAGTAGATTCAGTTATAAACAGGGTTTATAACGTTTTCATTAGGATGGTGATGTAACTTCTATCTTAATCCACATCCTGATTTTCATGATCTGAGGATCAGATACTGAAGAACATCAAAGAATAATGTTCAGGTTTTAGGAAAAAAAAGGTTGCTGAAAAAAACACAGCGAAGCAAAAAGTAAAAGAAAAAGGGCCTTAAAACGAACATATACGTTTCCACTAAATGTCAAATTAATTTTATATCTTGTGCCCCGTAATGTTTGTCGTAGTTCCACTTTAACCATTAATAAAAACACCGAATTTCATTGTATAGTGAAAGTCATCAGTACATTTAATGTGTGTGTGTGTGTGTGTGTGTGTGTGTGTGTGTGTGTGTGTGTGTGTGTGTGTGTGTTTGAGAGAGAAAAACAGTACTGACAGTACACAATGAAAAAAGGAAAGCAAAAGATAGAAAGAAAGAAAGAAAGAGAAAGAAAGAAAGAAAGAAAGAGAAAGAAAGAAAAGGAGAAAGAAAGAAAGAAAGAAAAGAAAGAAAGAAAGAAAGAAAGAAAAGGAGAAAGAAAGAAAGAAAGAGGAGAAAGAAAGAGGAGGAGGAGGAGAAAGAAAGAGGAGGAGGAGGAAAGAGGAGGAGGAAAGAAAGAAAGGAGGAGGAGGAGGAGGAGGAGGAGAAAGAAAGAAAGAGGAGGAGGAGGAGGAGGAGGAGGAGGAGGAGGAGGAGGAGGAGGAGAAAGAAAGAAAGAAAAGGAGAAAGAAAGAGAAAGAAAGAGGAGGAGGAGGAGGAGAAAGAAAGAGGAGGAGGAAAGAAAGAAAGGAGGAGGAGGAGGAGGAGGAGGAGGAGAAAGAAAGAAAGAGGAGGAGGAGAAAGAAAGAAAGAAAGAAAGAAAGAGGAGGAGGAGGAAGGAGGAGGAGGAGGAGAAAGAAAGAGGAGAAAGAAAGAGGAGGAGGAGGAGAAAGAAAGAAAGAGGAAGAAAGAAAGAAAGAAAGAAAGAAAGAAAGAAAGAAAGAAAGAAAGAAAGAAAGAAAGAAAGAAAGAAAGAAAGAAAGAAAGAAAGAAAGAAAGAAGAAAGAAAGAAAGAAAGAAAGAAAGAAAGAAAGAAAGAAAAAAGAAAGAAAGAAAGAAAGAAAGAAAGAAAGAAAGAAAGAAAGAAAGAAAGAAAGAAAGAAAGAAGAAAGAAAGAAAGAAAGAAAGAAAGAAAGAAAGAGAAAGAAAGAAAGAAAGAAAGAAAGAAAGAAAGAAAGAAAGAAAGAAAGAAAGAAAGAAAGAAAGTAACTGTAGTCTAGAGTTGGTGGAAATGAAATCTAAAGTTTTGTGTTTTATGAAAAATTAAACCTAAAAACAACGAATTCCAGGAAACTAATATCAGGGTCAAGTGAATTTCTGGTTGCTCCACAGTCTGGGGTCTCGCACTGCTGTTGGTTTGCAGAAGAAACTTCAAAGCCGCAAAACAAACATGAAAGTGTCGTAATAAAAAATAGAATTTAAAATAAACGACTGAAATGCAGAAACAGTCAGAATCTTTCCAACATCTGCAACGAGCTCAAACTTCAACCAGAAACAAAACGTAAAGAACCTGAAGGAACGTCAAACCACAGACTCCATGAGATCTGGGCTGAAGATCATCTGGACACTTTGCTTGCTTGCTGTGGAAGATTCTAGTTCAGTGTCTCACTCGTACGCAGAACATAAATGATGTCCTCCTAGTGTGAATGTGGCGTCTACGTACATTCAAAGCTCCTTAAAAGATCAACCAGAAGGTGAGAAGGTGAGATTTAAAAGGCCACGCTTTCTTGTGAAGACATTCGAAACTATGAGGAAAATCTCTTTTGTAAGGTCACACTTTGTGAAGACCTTCAGGTTAGGAGGCCAGACATGCGCTCGGCTTGTATGATTCGTGACCATCATTAAGAACTCAACACGATTTCCTGACAGTTTCCTCCCCAAGCTCTTTGAAAACCTTCTCAGGCGGGGAGCACAATATCTTTCCAAAGCATGGCATTCTTGAAGCATGATGGTGAGAAGATCTGGTGATTAGAGCATGCGCTCGATTTGGGCGACATTTAGACCTCACAGAGAGATTTCCTCGACATTTCCTCCCCAAGCCGTTTGGAAACCTTCTCAGGAGGTTCACACGAAGTCTTCAAAAAGCATGGCATTCTTGAAGCACACCTTCTGAAGGTCTGAAGACCAAACCATGTGGCTCAGGTTATTAAATTCGTGATCAGCATTCTGACCTCCAGAAGCTATTTGGAAACCTTTTTAGGAGGATACGTTCATGCTCAATGTCTGCCATGAAAGCGTGGCATTCTTAAAAGCACACCCACACCGTCTCACCTTCAGATGAGAAGGTCTGAAGACCAGACGCGTGCTCGATGTGTGTGCATGATCGTTCGGACCTCACAAAGAGAAGTAAAGGAACCTACATCGCCCGGGATGTAATTTACGACTCGTCTATTGATGGATTCTCATCCAATGCTTTTCTGAGCTTTTGAGATGATGCTTCAAGATATGAGATCGGGTGCGGAATAAACCCAGACGAGATACAATAAAAAAGACTCACATCATCAACATGACCTCGTTAAGGTAGGACCCATCCACTAACTCCATGTAGAGAGAAAGGCTGCTCCGGTCGCTCGGGCTCGGCTGGAGAACCGTCTGGACCTACAATAGAACCAGACATTGTTTTTTTTTTACACAAATACATGCATGTATTAAAAAAAAAATCCATATCTAGAAAAAGGTTGATCTTACCCATGCCACCAGAGGAGTGAGCAAAAATTGCTCCAGCTGTGGTGTGAACACCTCACTGTCCATGATCTCCATGAATAATAATAATAATAATAATAATAATAATAATAATAATGTGATGGAAAAAGGTTTTTTTATGGACTCAAAATAAATATAAAAAAGGATCAAATGAACCGAATCATTTTTCTTCTGAATGAAGCCTTTCCCATAAATAAACCGCAAATCAGAGCCGCAGATCTTCTTGATGAGGTTCCAGGGCGCATATTGTGAGAAAGGAATGAGAAAAGAAGGAGAAAATCAGAGTTTCTTTGTTTCTTCTCTTTGTCTAAATATTGTATGATAGATGTATCATGTCCTGGGTTTTGCCCGAGAGCCGATTGAGGAGCACACAAAAGCCTCTGAAGGTCCTTAGAAGAATGCAATAGATCCAGCAGCAACCATTGAGATATATATATATATATATATATAAGAAGAAACCAATCAAATCCAAAAAAATCCACCAGGTGAAATAGAAAATCACCGATCTCGTGGTTCTCCAGTGATCTCCTGAGTTCCACCAAGACGTTTCTAAAATCATGGAAAAAGAAAAATATTTAATGAGTATCCCAGGAATGTGGATTCGGGCAGCGCTGGTTTCCTGCCTGCGTTTCCATGATGCCGCTCCTCAAAAAGGACCCACACACTCATACTCACTCTCTCAACACACACACACTCACACACACTAACACACTCAACACACTGCAGTGTGCAAGGGGAGACCGGGAGAAACCACGCCCACCCACCACATAGACGCTCCACCGAAACCACGCCCCGTTACTCACATAAGCTCCGCCTCTGCAGCAACGTTGTAGCCGTTTGGCCCCGCCCACTCCTGCACACACCAAACACCTCCCTTTGGGTTTATATCTTAAAACACGTGTTTATAAACTTCAAAACTATACACACTTTATTCTTTTTACTGCTACATAGAAATAAAACTCCATCAGATACATATCAACAAATATATATTTAATTTACATTCAAAAATACTGAAAAACAAACAAACTCAAACACACATCTGGACACACATCTGGACAGATACTTTGGCGTTCTCTTGTAAAACTTGCCAAAATTATTCCACACTAAAGACTTCTTTACCATCCAGTTTATCAGTCCATCCATCCATCCCTCCATCATCCATCCATCCATCTATCCATCATCCATCCATCCATCTATCCATCCATCTATCCATCATCCATCCATCCATCCATCCATCCATCATCCATCCATCCATCTATCCATCATCCATCCATCCATCTATCCATCCATCTATCCATTATCCATCCATCCATCCATCCATCCATCCATCCATCCATCTATCCATCCATTATTCATCCATCCACCATCCTCCATCCATTCATCCATTATCCATCCATCCATCCATCCATCCATCTATCCATCCATCTATCCATCCATCTATCCATCCTCTATCCATCCATCATCCATCCATCCATCTATCCATCATCCATCCATCTATCCATCCATCTATCCATCCATCTATCCATCATCCATCCATCCATCTATCCATCCATCCATCCATCCATCCATCCATCCATCCATCCATTATCCATCATCCATCCATCCATCCATCCATCCATCCATCCATCCATCCATCCTCTATCCATCCATTATTCATCCATCCACCATCCTCCATCCATTCATCCATACAGTTTATCCATCCATCCTTTATCCATTCATCCATTATCCATCCATCCATCCATCCATCCATCCATCCATCCAAACCTTGAATGGAACCTATCTATTATTTAAACAGACAGCTGTTTCACAACTCAATAAATCAACTTATTTATTATAATTATAATAATAATAATAATAATAATATACTAATAATATATACCTTTAAAAATATAATAATATAATAACTTAATATTTAAATGTGTACTGTATTAATATTTGTGATCCTCAGAAGCCACATTGGCGCCATTCCTTTGATTTTCATATCATCATGTAGGCCTTGGGTTCTTCCTTTTTTTTTTTTTATTACACTGATTGTGTAGCCATTATTTAGGAATTGATGCAGTAGACACACCCTTTTTCTGCTAGTAATGCTCTTGACCTGGTGATCACTGACCCCTAGTGGTGAGGGGACATATTGCATATTTAAAAATATATTTTTAAAGCTATAATAATAATAATAATAATAATAATAATAATATTGAGATCGTCATATTTGAGGTTGCATATGGAAAAATGTAAAGTCCATACACTGTGTATAGTCCAAGGAATACTGATCTGATCTCTTCTGGCCCACAGGACGAGAAAAAATTGGAAAATTTAATATTGATATTTAATAATATTAAAAAAATGTATTTAAATATTATATTAAATATATTTAATATTTATTTAATATTTAAATAAAATATTATGGGAAAATACGAGGGACCATGTGGATTTATTCAGGCATTACAGCAGGACATTAAGATGATGTTTTGGATAGTAACCCTTCACGGTTGACAAAGACAAAAAGACAAATATCTCCATCAGGCGTAAAATCGATCCCGGCCCGTCCTGCATGATACGACACATGCGATTAATGCCAAGCCTATGAAACACAGAGCTGCAGAAACAGCCTTCGTCCACAATTTCCATGGGGAATCCAGTGTTGCCATGCCAACAATAGACCGCCCGTTGCCCAGAGCATCCGTGAGCGACGGCAGCAACATCAGCACACCCTTACATCCTCTTCACTCTTCTTCATGAACACATCTCATCCACATCTGCCTGGTTTTTACTCATCATTACAGCCTTAGTGTGGGCACATGGAGGTGATGAAATGAAGGTTGTAGGGATTTAGATTGTGACAGAATTCCATGTTCTTGGGTGTGGATTCAAGCACAAGCTTCAAATACTGGTGTTCAATGCAATACTGCATCATGCTACTATCACACTGTGGACTATAGTTATAAAGTACTATATAATAGCAACTTGGATTCTCTACTCTCTTCTTCTTCCAGACTCTGGGACCTTGATTTCCAACGCATCAGTTGTAGCCCGTGGATACATGGTGGCTCTTGAAGCACTGACTCCAGCTGCAGTCTACTCTTTGTGAATCTAAAAAAATTCTTGAAGGAGCTTCGTTTCATATTTTTCCACCACATTATTTTCCTCCCATTAATGTGCTTGGATACAGCAGTCTGTGAACAGCAGCTTCTTTAGCGACGACCTTTTGTCTCACCCTCCATGTGCAGGGTGTCAATCATTGTGACGAGGTGAGATTGAGATGGTTTGGACATGTTCAGAGGAGGGACATGGGGTATATCAGTAGAGGAATGCTGAGGATGGAGCCACCAGGAAAGAGGAAAAGAGGAAGACCAAGGAGGAGGTTTATGGATGTGGTGAGGGAAGACATGCAGGTAGTTGGTTTGAAAAAGACAGATGTAGAGGACAGAGGGGGTATGGAGACGGTCACCTCCCCAGGTTCCTTCTCCCCAATCACTCAGTTTGGCAGGGCGACTCTGCTCTAAGAAGAGTGCTGGTGGTTCCAAACCTCTTCCATTTATAAATGATGGAGGCCACTGTACATGGCTCGGTTTGTGCTCTGATGCACTGTGGGACCTCATACAGGCAGATGTGCTCTTTTCCAAATCATAGCCATGAATTTACCACAGGTGGACTCCAATCATGTTGTGGAAACATCTCAAGGATGATCAGTGGATGCACCTGAGATAAATTTTGAGAGTCATTAGCAACGACTGTGATTACGTGATTTTTAATAGTTTATTTTTAATAAATTCGTAAGATTTCACTTCTCAGCTCCTTCCTGTTGTCATTATGGGGTTTTGTTTGTAGAATTTGGAACAAAATAATGAATTTAATCCATTTTAGAATAAGGCTGTGACATAAAACATGGAAAAGAAAATGAAAAGAATGTGGATGAACTGTGTGTATATAAATATATACACATGCAAATGCGTTTTCCTTATGTCAAATCTTGCATAACGTCCATTTGCAACCCTTCCCCCATTGTTCAAAACATTCCACAAAATCATCGATTACTGGCACTGCCCCCGGTGGCCGTCAACTGTAAGTGGCGTCACTTCCCAATACAAATCACGCCCAATAATATACGACGGCTTTCAGTGAAACGCATCGGAAACACAAATGTAAAAGGAATTGCGATTGGCAGGTTACACACGTGACTCAAAGAAAAACGCAACTGCAAATACATTACGCGAGTCCTTTCGAAATATTGTACCGCCATAAATCCTATTATAGTGTATAACATACATACAGAAATCCTATATCCTATAAATAGTATTGTATTAAATGTGATATGCTGTACTGAATAATGCTCCATAACACACTGTTCACTTGTACCATATATTCTACAATTGCATACTAGTATACGTAATTAATACCATCACATCTCATCTCCTGCATGCTGCTAAAACACAGAACAGGTATTTTATTTTCTGCAAAGCTGTGTAGGAGACGGAAAGATCGGAATACAGTCGCCTTTAACCCAAACAACTCCTTTTTTTATGGTTTTGGAAAGACAGGTGTCGGGGTAGGAAGATCGACCAAACGAATAAATAAACGGACAGACTTTATTTGCATTGAAAAATCCCACCTTTGCATGAACAACAGCTTTACACACTCTCAGCACCACGGACAGCTCTTTTCTCCAAAATCAAATACCTTAAAAAAAAAAAAAAGTTTTTCAATTTATTTATTTTTTTGACTCCAGAGCAGTTCGATAGAATTTAGTTGGGGTGACCTTGGGCAGCCTTTCCATAGATACTCCACACGACTGTTTACGCTCTGAATAACGCTCACCATACTTGGACGTATGCTTCGTACGTTTCATCGTTTTGTCGTGTGCTGACGTATGTTGGTTCGTTCACCCAACTGGAATATGGTCTCCAACCTTCCCTGCTTCAAAACAACTCATTCAACTTGCACCTGTGGAGGTGGAGCAGTCTACTAACATGCTCTCCTGGTCTCAGTCTTGCACAAGTTCTTCTGGTAGAGACGAAAAATGTCCAATTTGGACCCCACAGAACGTTCTTCCACTTTGTGATTTTAGTTTGTTACATAGAATTTAAAAGGAACACACACTTGCGTCTTAAAAGCCATCAAAGACGCGGCGTTTCCACACAAGTTCTACAGTTTCCTTGTCCTTCTATTGTTAGAGGTTTCATTTACAGAACATGATAGAGAATGCACCTCTAACTCATCCGCTTGTTTGGAGGCCAATTTAATTCAAAATCACAAACGAACGGTACACAATTCCTGTGGAGGTTATGAAGAACAAAGAAAGAAAAAAAAAAAAACCAAACACATAAAACCAAAGCCTTCAATACTCTAGAATTATACTGGTTCTTTACTGGGTTCCTGGCCACACAATCAGATGCCGTTTCCAGCTGGTGAAACTTCATCCGCATGCAAAAACTTCTCGCTGAGCTGCAAACTACGGCCCTGAAACGACGCCAGGAACCGCCTTCTATGGCTTATTGAGAGGTCGGTCTTTGTGAACGATAAAAAGAGAAACGCCGCGTGCTGGTGATGCGTCGCGTTCGAGATCCGCGGCTGAGGAGCGGAGCCTGCGCTCCTCCGAGAAGCCTTCGTTTATGACACGAGAGGAGGCGGGGCCGTGTTCCGTTCATCTGCAAAACAACTTCGACTGCGGTTTAATACGTGTTTAATAGACGTTATTAAAAACAGCATCACAACTTCTTTCGAGTGAAGTGTTCTTCAAACGAATAAAACAAACTGGATTAAAAAAAATAATAATAATGGGTGGGTGGGGTGGGGGGCAACCATGGGTCCGCTATAAAGCGTGCCAAAAGAGGATGAGAACAATGTACACTGGCATGTTACTCTTTTCCAAATTAAAAAAAAATAAAATAAAAAAAAGGGGGGGGGGGGTGGTTGGGGTGGAAATGGTACTGCTGTACAACGACTGGTGATAAAATCATGAAAGACACGAGGTTCTAGTTTCAAGTCAAGGACATGGACAACATACAAGTCCTGCTCCTCAGACCCTTTTCTTTTTTTATTTTGGTTTGGCCCCTCACCCCACCCCCCCTTTTTTTTTCCAATTTTATGCTCCCTTAACCGAACCAGTGGATCAGTAGGCTCAGCCAATCAGTCTTCTATTCCTAAATAGCTAGTCCTGCTAGGCTGAACAGCTCTCTGGTGTGTGGAGGGGAAAAAAAAAAAAAAAGAAGAAAAAAATCCCCAGCTGTGAAGAAGTTTCTGCGTTCCTGCTCAGACAGCTCGGCACGGCCGGGTCACGGGGGGTGGGGGGGGGGGAGGATGGAGTAGGATGGAGAAAAAGAAGACGGAGAGAAGGACGCGTGACCGCGGCGTGGCTCGGCTGCTCGTGTCTGATGGTTGTGCTGAAGCAGGAGAGTTCAGGTCGTGTCCTAATCCTGTCGCTCCCCTAAATCCGGGACTCTTCGGCACCGTGGAATTGCGGACGCGTTCTTTTTTTTTTTTTTTGGATTGATTGATGGGTTGTTTTTTTACGAGCCCAGACGAGGGCGCTTTCGGGGAGCCAGATCGTCGTCCTCGTCCTCTTCGTCCTCTCCTTCCTCGTCTTCATCATCGGGGTAGTCCACGAGACCCACCAGTCCGGTCTGAACAACGGCAAAACAAAATTAGAACTAAACCGTTCCCTAAATGTGACACTGTTTAAATATGGACATAATTTGTAGTTACAGCTACAATTCCGTTTTTTATACAAAGTAGAAATAAATTGATTTCAGGACTGAATTATTCTCGTATTGCAGCGACTCTTAAAGTCGAAGCATTTAAATAGAATAAAAGAAAAGAATTGACACTTCTATGGTCAGACTGAAGTGCCTCCGTGAAGAAATTCAATGAAAAGAAAAAAAAAAAAAACATCATGATTGTGTGTTGTGTATGATTATGACTAGAAAAGCCACGCCCACCTTGACCACCGGCGTTGAGGCGACCGTCACCCCCTTGGCCGAGGAGCTGTTTGGACTGGCGGGGGATGCGGATGGCGCCGGTTTCTCGCCGTTTGCGTTGGCGGTGGCAGTGGAATGCGAGATGGTGAACTTAAAGCTGCCGGTCTGCGTTCTCTTTGGGAGGTTCTCCTTGTCCTCGCTTTCTTTAACTGTGATGAGACGAGACGAGAGAGATGAGAGGGAGAGAGACAGAGGGGGGCTGGATTGTAAAGCACAATAATAAGGAAGGAGGAGGGGAAAAAGGGCGAGAACACACCTTTTTTGGCTCCCATAAACTTTCCGTAGCTTTCAGGAAAATCTTCCTCGACCCGCTTTTCGACTCCGGAGTCGGTCTCGTCCTCGTCGTCTTCTTCGTTGAACCAGATGTCTTCGTCGTCCTCGACAGACCGGGCGTCACGCCGGTACCTGCGAACGAGCGGCTTTTCGTTACTCGAGTCAAGAAACTTTTATTCATAAAGCTGACGCGGTCACAACGTTCCTCCTGAACCCTGGGGTGATCATGAAACAGAGCCATGCCAAATTTCACTTTAATTAGTCCATTCATTTAAATTAGTTAATAGTGGAATATAATTTACAGGGTTAATATTTCCAGAGGAAAAGAAAAGGAAAGTGTCCTGAGTGGGTGTTTTTTTTTGTCGTCGTCAAGCCAAATATCGCTTAACTTTTGTACTCTTACATCTGGGGTACAATTACTCTCATTTGTAGTTGTAATACACCTGAAGTTGCGAAAGAACGAAAACTCCAACAACCACAGAAACTAAAACAGACCCATTTTTCACTGCTGCAGGAACATTTTAACGAGCATTAGAGGAAGCGGTATATGGACGTGGGAAAATTAAGACTTGTCTTTAAAATCAAAGACTAAAAACAGCGACTTTTTACAACCTAAACTTTGATTTTTTTTTATTTTAGACATTGAGACCCCATGGACATCGCACTAAACAGGTGATACCTGTTTATTAATGACGACAATTTACCCTTTAATTAGTTAATTAACGCCGATTCACCAGATTTTTTTATTGTAAAAAAAAGAAAAGAAAGAAAAGTGACCTGCTGAGCCCTCGGCTCTGTCTGTTCTTCTCTTGCTCGTAGCGACCCTTTAGACCTTTGAACGTCTGGACATATTCGATGGACTCGAGTGCTTTGTAGAAATTGTCGACGATGTGAGCGATGAGCGACTTAATGTCCTCCTGAGAACGTGAAATTTAAAGAAATGAATAAAAAGCACCACTTTAAGAAGCCGTGCTTTTTTAAACAAAAAAAACAAAACCTCACCACTTTGATGAATTCGAAGAGCTCGATGATGGCCGAGTTGAGGAGGTTGTACCTCGTCCCGTTGTCCAGCAAAGCGTTGATGACTGGCTCGAACAGGTTCCCTTTGATGATGTAGCGGTTGTAGTACTCATCCTTCAGGCCGATTATCCTCCTCATGAAACGCAAGGCACCTGCGAGGGCACGGAAACGGAGTGAGAGAACGCCACGGCGACGCGACACCCAACTTAACGCTTAACGGGGACTCACAGAGGGCGAGGAAGGTGTGTTTGGAGTTCATGAGCACCAGCACTCTTCTCAACAGGTCCTTGTTCATTATGTAGTTCTTGATGTGGTACGTGTGGTGCTCCACGCAGAACGTCAGCAGCTCCAGGATCAGAGCGAGGAGCTGAGCCGTCTGGAAATTGTCTGCCGTGAAAAAGAGAGAGGACGGATTTTTAGACTAAAACTAGACAGAGACAAATTCGACGTGATGACGGGACGTGTCGCTTTTACCTGGACAAACCGGCTTTACTTTCGTGGATCCTTCGGGTAAATCTGTCAAAATCGAGCATGAACGACTTTTACAAACAGATCCATATGTAAGAAAAGGGAATAAATGAGGTTACAGAACAACACGGCACCTTTCCTCTCCTCGGCCGTGTTGGCCAGCAGCGGCGCGGTGAGAACGTGCATGCAGTACTTGTAGAAAAAGCTGAGGAACTCTGTCTTCTCGGTTTTCTAGACATACAGGGAGAAAAGTCTTTTTACAAACTCGTGCGCAAAAAAACAGCGGCCTGTGTGACGAGAAACGAGATCGTAAACTCACGTTGGTGGGAGCCAGCATGTTCTCGGGGTCAATGAGGGTCCGGAGAAGACCCATGAGCTGCACGGCTCCGCCCAGCTCGGGATCCGAGTCACAGATCATCTGCTTTATCACCAGGTTGATCAGAAGAACATCCTGAGAGAAAAAAAAAAAAACAAACATACATGAGGGAGTAAAACAGCTGGGTCTGCTGATCACTGTTTTAGTTCACACACACACACACACACACACACACACACACACACACACACACACACACACACACACACACCTCAATCATCATCTTTCGGCTGCTCCAATCAGTCTCCATACCCCCGTTCTCTACATCTGCCTCTTTCAAACCATCTCAATCTCGTCACCCTCGCCTTGTCTCCAAAATGTCCTACATGTGCTGTCCCTCTAATAAACTCATTTCTAATCCTGTCCATCGTCGTCACTCCCACCGAACATCTCAACATCTTCAGCTCTGCTACCTCCAGCTCCACTTCCTGTCTTTTACTCAATGCCACTGTCTCTAATCCATACAACATCTCAGGTCTCACCACAGTCCTATAAACTTTCCCTTTCACTCTCACAGATACTCTTCTATCACAAATCACTCCTGCTATCACTCTTCTCCACCCACTCCACCCTGCCTGCACTCTTTTCTTCACTTCTCTAACACACACTCCATTACTCTACCCCAGGTACCTGAACTCCTCCACCTTCTCCACTTCTTCTCCCTGCAACCGCAACCCTCCACTGCCCTCCCTCTCATTCACACACATGTACTCTGTCTTACTCCTACTGACTTTCATTCCCCTTCTCTCCAGCGTGTACCTCCACCTCTCCAGGCTCTTCTCCACCTGCTCCCTTCTCTCACCACAAATCACAATATCATCTGCAAACATCATAGTCCATGGAGACTCCTGTCTGACCTCGTCCTTCAATACTGCAAACAGGAAAGGGCTCAGAGCCGATCCTTGATCACACACATACTTCTCTGACACACCAGACTTCCTCATACTATACCACCACTCCTCTCTCCACCCTGTCGTACGCTTTCTCTAAATCCACAAACACAACTCCTTCTGACCTTCTCTATACTTCTCCATCAACATTCTCAAAGCAAATAATGCGTCTGTGGTGCTCTTCCTCGGCATGAAACCATACTGCTGCTCACAGATGGTCACCTCTTCTCTCAACCTGGCTTCCACTACTCTTGCCCATAACTTCATGGTGTGACACACTGCACGGAAATTGTGCCAAACCGAAACTTTAAAATCGAGGTGTTTTTTTTAAATGAAATTGTTTCTGTACTCACATCATCTTCAGCCTGCTGTGGCTCCTGCATCACAAACTCTCGCACCATGGACGGACTGAACTCCACCAGGTAGGAGAAGATGTCTGTGGCTGCCGCTCGCACCTGCAGGTCATCCATCCCCTTTAAAAAAAATAAAAAGGGGGCGGGGGGACGATTTGAATTGAAAAGCGAACACACTCCGAGCAGTATTCTGACTCCGCCCACTCTGTGTTTATCCCACAGACTCACCATTATAATTTCCAGTGCGGGTAAAATTCCTAAATTCGCCAGAGTCTTGAAAAACGCGTCTCTGTTCTGAGGCTGAAGCGTTTGTGAGAAAGCGCAGAACTCTTTAAAGAAGTTCACCTGAAGACACACACACACACACACACACACACACACACACACACACACACTTTAGTTACTACAGATATCGCAGACTGAAGCTGTGTATTAACGGTAATGAACGTAATCCTACCAGCTCTCTCCTTTTCCCATCTTCTGTGGCTTCATCTGTGAGCTGAGCAAACACTTCAGTCAGGAATTTCTCGTCCTCCTGGACAACACGGGAAAGACAATGACCTTAAATGCAATGTACATATTCTACATCAGTGGTCCCCAACCCCCAGGTCAATCTATGTCTATGACTCACTCTTGATGCATGTCATGATGCCTCGGTCACATGTCTTACCTCCATCCACTACCCTTTTAAAGGAGCTCCGGCCGCTAACACATAATACATTACCGCTAAACTCAAACCCCCAAGAGAGAAAAATTAACACAAATCAACACAGTGGATTCACGTTTATTATTATATTAATAAAATACCAGTTTTTATGGTGGTATTTTATTTTGATGTATTTATCCACCACACCTTAAATATGGTCCGACATTAAACCAGTCCGTGGGGAAGAAAAGGTTGGGGACCACTGAACTACACCATAACTGCCAGCTAGAGACGCTTTTACATCACAATAACGACCTCGTTACAAACGACTAGAAATGAGTGCAAATGACACGTTCAGCTTTCCCACAAAAAACTAAAAGTCTGATGCATTTGTGAGCAATTTATCCTCCAGTTCACCTCCACTGAAACTTCATATTTTAACCCAGATAACGAGAGAGAGAGAGAGAGCAGCTATATAAATAGACAGACGGATGAAAGGACAATGTGAGAGTGAGAGATTAATAGACAGTGGTAGGTAGATAGACAGAGAGAGACAGACAAACAAAGATAAATAAACAGACGGACAGACGGGCGGGTGGAGAGAGAGAGAGAGAGAGGGGCGGGTGGAGAGAGAGAGAGAGAGAGGCGGGCGGACAAAGAGAGAGAGAGACAGGCGGGCGGGCGGACGGACAAAGAGAGAGACACCCTCAGGCGGGCGGGCGGACGGACAAAGAGAGAGACACCCTCAGGCGGGCGGGCGGACGGACAGAGAGAGACACCCTCAGGCGGGCGGGCGGACGGACAAAGAGAGAGAGAGACAGGCGGGCGGACGGACAAAGAGAGACACCTCAGGCGGGCGGGCGGACGGACAGAGAGAGACACCTCAGGCGGGCGGGCGGACGGACAGAGAGACCGCGACGGACGGACAGAGAGAGACCCCGGCGGACGGACGGACAGAGAGAGACCCCGGCGGACGGACGGACAGAGAGAGACCCCGGCGGACGGACGGACAGAGAGAGACCCCGGCGGACGGACAGAGAGAGACCGGCGGACAGTTAATCTCACCTGCAGCATGCTCACGATCTCCACCTTGTTGAAGAAGATGAAGGAGGTGAGTGTGGAGAGGAAGTTCTCCTCGAAGACGGAGGGCGTGGGCAGGATGATGTCCTGGATGTACTGCACGCGGTAGGTCTGGTGGATCTTCTGCCTGAGTTCCGAGTCCGTGATGGGAATCACCTCTTTGAAGCGCGCGGTGTTGGTGAGGAAGTCGCGGTGCCTCCTGGGCTGGATGAGCGCCGGGTCGTACTCCAGGCAGCCCACCACGTCCATGATGCACTCGTCCGAGAACATGACCTCGAACAGCGCCGCCTTGTTAAGGAAGAGCGCACCGCGTACGATCTCGTACAAGTGGCGCAGACCCTCGTGCTCGCCCAGTTCCTCGCACGTCCTGAAGAGCTGCAGCAGCCTCTGCATGTAGCCGTCGCTCACCAGCGCCAGCGCCAACTTCTCCCTGCGGATGGGGGACGACAGGACCGAGGTCACCAGGTCAGCGATCTCCTCCAGGTGTGCCAGCTCGCAGGCTGGAAGCTCCACCGTGTGGCTCGTCTCGGGAATCTCCTCGAAACGCTCCTCCTCGGACTCATCAATGGGATCCTGGGTGATCTCCACAGACGGGTCTTTACCCTGGACCTGGACAAGGACAAACATTAATAAAAAAAAAATATACAAATAACAGCTGGCAGTCGCATTTCAGGATCCGTAGCCTTGTACCTGACAGATCTTCTCCCAGATTTCATCACAGCCTGCTTTCTCTTGGAAACTCAACGCCAGATCATAATTCTCCGCCTCGGACCAAACGATAAGAGTGTCCTTTAAAAATGAACAAAAAGAAACAGCATGAAGAACAGACGAAACCACGGATCTCACGAGGGAGTTTCAGAAGCGCTCCTCGCGACTCACCTGCTGTTTCTGATACGCCGTGTTTGGGTTGATTTTGGACTCCAGTAACAGAGACCCTGAGGAAAAACAGCCACAGTTAGAAGCTGACGTGTACAGAGCAATTTCACAAGACGACGCGCGGGAGGAGAACCGCCCGAGATGTTTTCGTTTTCAGCCACAAAACACAATAAAAGGGAGCGTTAGTAAGAGACGTGTACTGGGGGACGAGACGTGTACTGGGGGACGAGCCGTGGTGCGTATACGATCTGGTGTAGGGCTGGTGTAGAACGGGTATGTGATATAGAGACAGAAGGATGGACAGATTGATAGATAGATAAACAGATGTAGAGATAAATCAATGGATGATAGAGAGACAAACAGAGGAATAGATGACTAGATAAATAAAAGGAATGATAGATGGACAGAGATATAAATCTTTCAATTGAGACAGATAAACAGACAGACAGAGAGATAGACAGATATAAAAATAGATAAATAGATAGAGAGAGAGATGGATGGATAGATAGATAGATAAACAGTAAATGGGTAGATGTGAATAGGTCAAAAGTTTATGGACACCATGAGCTCAGTACGAGATTGTTCGACATCTCAGAGGGGTTCAGCAGGACTGAGGGTCAGCGCTCTGTAGCAGAAGATCTTCCACTCCATCTACAGCATATCTTCAGATACAAGATCTGGTCTCCTAGTTGAAGTGAATCTCAGTTTGGATGAGGAACATCATGGCTGAGGAACTCAGGTGTCCCAATACTTTTGCCTAAACAACGTTACTCGATATAATTATTTAATATCGAGTATTTTATTTTATATTTTGTGTTAAACATCTGAAAATGTAAATACTCTTCAGCCCTGAATAAAAGAGAAGACGAAACAATACAGGAAGTAAAGATTAGCTGAGGTAAATAAACGCTGATGTGGAGTTTAATGGAACAGTGGAGTAACGGAGGGAAATGTGAGGGACAATATTGAGCTCGAGGCTAAAGGAGATTAGCATGTCTTCATCACGGAAACGTTTATAACACGTTTTATACGCGTTAGTGTGTGTTTTATTGTGTTTAGTTTGGATGCGGAAGAGGAAATGGAGCTTAAAGGGTAACTTTAGGGGGCTTGAAGTTCCTGAGGGCGAACTTGCCTAGCATAGCATAGATTATCTTAGCATAGCATAGATTAGCTTAGCATAGCATAGATTAGCTTAGCATAGATTAGCATAGCATAGGGGAGCCTTACCGTCCGCCTCGGCCCGCACCAGCAGCGCGATCCCGTTCAACCGATCCACATAGGCGGATGAAACGTGTCCGGTTCCCTGGTCGTCCCATTGCCTCTCCTCGTTGAGCGTGTAGACTTTCACACGCCGCCGCGTATCCGACATGCTTCAACCCCTCAATCACAAACCCCCCGAAAAATCCTCCTCCCTCCCCCTTTCAACGCGACCCTTTTTTATGTAACCCCCACCTTTCAACTCCTACACTTCATCACACCTAATAACCACATCTTACCTCCTAACACACTAAATACCCCGCGAATAAACAAAAAACAGCGGCTTTATTCGCTCTTTTTAACCCCCCAAAAATAATACAAACCGGGTCTAGTTCTCTCGCTCTATTATCGCTCCAACACAACGTCCGCCATCTTGTAACCCCGAGCTGCAGCTACGTTTCAATTCACATACGCAAACACTATCTAGGCGCCCTATCTTAGCCGCACTAGGGCTACGTCCTAAGAAGCAGATAGGCGCTTTTTCTATGACACTAGGACGCGTAATGAAACGCGGTCAGAGGCTCTGTCCGATTACACCGTCTCTGCGCACTTCAAAGCGCACTAGATGAAAATGTCCGCCATTTTGTAGTCACGTCCGTGAAGCGGGCAAAGGGGGGGAGGAGGAGGAGGGGAGGAGGAGGAGGGGTTGTATACATACTATATATTTATATATTTACAGAATTTACATTTACATATTTATATTTGAACAGCAATAAATTCATATTGCACATACTTACAATTCAATGTTTTATTTTTAATACTCAGCACCCAGAAATATAATCCGATAATCCAATCATTAGATTTGAAAATATAAACAATTTTGGTGACTAAAATCAATAACGTCACCGATTTACAAAATTAAATTGTCTTATCTATTTAAATTGATCAAAATCCTATTAACGGGTCTACGGTCACGTGTCTGCTCCCGAACCAATCACATCGCACGATTCCACAGCGGCTCCCTTCTTCCTGGTCTTCAGACTTTCAGTGTTTCTGTATCTCAAAGCTTCTCCCAGAGGTTTTTCTCTACACCAAATAATGTTTCAGCCTCTCGTTTATCACATTTAATACACATCAATGCCCCCGACAAACCATATCAATCCTAAAAAATGATGATTGGGCATAATCTGAGGTAGCACGCTTGTAAAACATCTTGTGGTTCTTCCTCGGCTTCTTTTTTGCACATCCCCTTTCACAGACGCTCTTATAATAATTTTCTGAGATGATGTTCCACTGGATTTCGTGGAAATTTCAAAGATTTCGTTCAAAGACTTGGGTCTCCTAGTTCATGCTCCAGCAACCAAAGGCCTCCTATACAATTGGGTGCCTCCAAATTTGTGGTAATCGCTATTACACATGTATAAATGGTGGACCCAGCCATCAGGTCACTCTCAGTGCCGGCCCAAAGCCCGGATAAATGTGGAGGGTTGTGTTATGAAGGACATCAAGCGTAAAACATGCGGATCACGAATCAGACTTTCATACCGGATCGGTCGAGGCCCAGGTTACCAACAACCGCCACAGGTATCGTTATCCAACAGGGTACCGATGGAAATTGGGCTACTGTTGGCTGAAGGAGGAGAAGGAGTGGAGGAAGACGTCTACAGAGACAGCAGGGAAAGGAGAAGTGTAGGAGAGTGGAGGTTCGGGTTGGTACTTTAAATGTTGGTACTATGACTGGTAAAGGGAGAGAGGGAGCTGATATGATGGAGAGGAGAAAGGTAGATATGTTGTGTGTTCAGGAGAACAAGTGGAAAGAGAGTAAGAGCAGGAACATTGGAGGTGGATTTAAACTGTTCTATCATGGTGTGGATGGAAAGAGAAATTGTGTAGGGGTGATTCTGAAGGAAGAGTACAGTAAGAGTGTAGTGGAGGTGAAGAGAGTTTCTGATAGGGTGATGAACATGAAGCTGGAAGTTGAAGGGATGATGATAAATGTCATCAGTGTTTATGCTCCACAAGTGGGATGTGAGATGGAGGAGAAGGAAAGATTCTGAGGTGAAGTGGTAGATGGTGTACCTAGAAATGAAAGATTGGTGATTGGTGCAGACTTTAATGGGCATGTAGGTGAAGGGAACAGAGGTGATGAGGAGGTGATGGTAGGTATGGTTTTAAAGAGAGGAATGTGGAAGGGCAGATGGTGGTAGATTTTGCTAAAAGGATGGAAATGGCAGTGGTGAACACGTATTTTAAGAATAAGGAGGATCATAGGGTGACGTATAAGAGTGGAGGAAGGATGGACCAAGCTGGGAAGGATGTGCTGCGAGTTAGAGCAATAAAGGATGGAGATGGAAATGTGTTGACTAGTGAGGAGAGTGTTGAGAAGATGGAGGGAGGATTTTAACCAGCTTATGAACGAGAAAAATGAGAGAGAGAAGGTTGTGAGCAGCGATTAAGAGGATGAAGAGTGGAAAGTCGGTTGGACCAGATGACATACCAGTAGAAGCATGGAGATGTTTAGGAGAGACACAGTGGAGTTTTTAACAAGATTGTTTAAAGAGATTTTGGGAGGTGAGAAGATGCCTGAGGAATGGAGAAGGAGTGTGCTGGTACTGATCTTTAAGAATAAGGGAGATGTGCAGACCTGCAGTAACTACAGGGGAATAAAGTCACACCATGAAGTTATGGGAAAGAGTAGTGGAAACCAGGCTGAGAGAAGAGGTGACCATCTGTGAGCAGCAGTATGGTCTCATGCCGAGGAAGATCACCACAGACACATTATTTTCTTTGAGAATGTTGATGGAGAAGTATAGAGAAGGTCAGAAGGAGTTGCATTGCGTGTTTGTGGATTTAGAGAAAGCATACGACAGGGTGGAGAGAGGAGTTGTGGTATTTTATAAGTAAGTCAGATGTGTCAGAAGTATGTGTCAAGGATCGGCTCTGAGCCCTTTTCTGTTTGCAGCGGTGATGGACAGGTTGATGGACGAGGTCAGACAGGAGTTTCCGTGGACTATGATGTTTGCGGATGATATTGTGATTTGTGGTGGGAGTAGGGAGCAGATTGAGAAGATCCTGGAGAGATGGAGGTACACGCTGGAGAGAAGGGGAATGAAAGTCAGTAGGAGTAAGACAGAGTACATGTGTGTGAATGAGAGGGAGAGCAGTGGTGTGGTTGCAGCATCTCCTGGTGTTTTTAAGTTGGAAAAAATGGTTGCAATTTTTGTTTTTGTGCTTACTTTATGCATGGGTGCCAATATTTTCGAAGTTTTGCTCGGGTGCAATTTAGAAAACAATAAACACAATTAGGAGAGTTTTATATAGAAATTCGGTCTGTACAATTTTATAATTTTATTTTATAACGTACACTTTCAGTACATTTTTATATATATATACTTTAAACGGTGCAGATTTCACGGAATCCCTCCACAGCAAAGCAGCAGTTTCCTCCCTCCTGATTCGCCAACGCACACGACGCATCATTTGCGTCAAAACTAACGAGCAATTGAGTCCGAAGCGCGTTGCCGAGGTCAGGAGGACGTCGGTGTGTCCGCCGTTCCCATGGTGATGCTCTGCCTCTCGCTCAGAGTCTTCACAACCGTGGCTGCGGGAGACTGGAGAACTTTCCGTGACAACCTCATCCTGCCGTCCGTGGGGTCGCGGCCGAAATATTTCACCTGACAAACACAGGAAACAGAGCAGACCTTTATCGTGAGCTAGCTTAGCTTAATGCATACCATTTGAATAAATCTTCTCAAAGGAGGAGGAGGACAGAGGACAGTAAATCTGTACTGAGTATTGTCCCTTGAGAAGATGCACGCAAATGCGAGGGGTGCACTAACTTTTGTGAGATACCGTGTACCTGAAGAAATACGCAAATTTTAACGGCACGTTTAATGCAGCACGCATTTGGATTCAAGCAACATGCAAGAGGCGAAGTTAGACTGCATCAAGGATCGGCTCTGAGCCCTTTGCTGTTTGTAGTGATAATGGACAGGTTGAAGGACGAGGTCAGACAGATCTTGTGATTTGTGGTGAGAGTAGGTAGCAGGTGGAGAAGCGCCTGGAGAGGTGAAGGTACACGCTGGAGAGAAGGGGAATGAAAGTCAGTAGGAGTAAGACAGAGTACATGTGTGTGAATGAGAGGGAGGGCAGTGGAGGGGTGCGGTTGCAGGGAGAAGAGGTGGAGAAGGTGGAGAAGTTCATGTATCTGGGGTCAACAGTGCAAAGTAATGGAGAGTGTGTTAGAGAAGTGAAGAAAAGAGTGCAGGCAGGGTGGAGTGGGTGGAGAAGAGTGATAGCAGGAGTGATTTGTGATTGGAGAGTATCTGTAAGAGTGAAAGGGAAAGTTTATAGGACTGTGGTGAGACCTGAGATGTTGTATGGTTTAGAGACAGTGGCATTGAGTAAAAGACAGGAAGTGGAGCTGGAGGTAGCAGAGCTGAAGATGTTGAGATGTTCATTGGGAGTGACGACGATGGACAGGATTTGAAACGAGTTTATCGACGAAAGAATTTCACTACGTGTTGGTGTATAGGAGACGAATATAAACGCCTTGTTCCTCTTTACACGTTTGCGTTTGGGAAATGCTGCGTAGGCAGGACACACCTGGATCTGCTGACCGACCTCCAGTCCGAGTGCAGTGGGATGTTTGATCTGTTAAAAGCAAGAGGGTAAAGAAGCTTGTCAGAATAACAAAACGCACTCTACACTTTCTTTCCCATGCAGATTCAGGGTTTTATTTAAGAAAAAACCTCTCAAACTGCATATATACCTATAATTATAATCAGGTTGCCAGATTTGGATCAGGGTTATTGCTGGTGTTTTGGGCTTGTTCTGCAGTTTGGGCAAATCAGAAATGTGTGTGCACAGCAGTGAACTGTGGTTTTCATAATTTTTTAGTATTTTCCACATTGTAAATTGATACCGCAGACATCCAAACGGAGAAAGGACACATCTGGAACAGGTTTTAATCCACAGGTTTAAGGCGCTTGAGTTCATTTGGAACATTTCTTGCCTTCTGAATGTGCTTTAGACCATCAGTTGTCAAATAAAAACAAACTAAAT